>NW_026961559.1:0-150000 GCF_963924245.1 Chroicocephalus ridibundus | reverse complement strand
AGAAGAAGCCCCAATGTTCCCTCCAGGCACTTTCAGTGTGGGTGCCTTCTCCACGTGGTTCCTGGTTTCACTGCAGCTCTGAAGAGAATGTTAGCAAAGAGGTAACCAGGACAGTGAAAACAGTACTCAAAGACAGGGAGAGCAAGCTCTCTCTTGGCACTTTGGATGTGGGACATACAGCGAGATGTTTGCTGCTTTTGCGTTTGGCTGTTGGGAGATTTACAGCACAAAGATATCTAGTTGATTTGAAGCAGTTCCGAGAAAGTCTAAACATAATCCCCACTTTTCCCTCCTGGCACTTTCCATGTGGGAGATATAGCAGGATGTAGATTGGTTTTGAGGACAACTCAATGGACAGTGTAGGGAGAAAAGTTCCTGGCTCCTTGAATGCCGTTCCTGGAGACACTGCGATCAATGTGGGAGATATGTCAAGATGTGTGTTGGTAAAGAGGTCACACGGATAATCAGAGCAATTCTCAGAGACACTGAGAACAAGCTCGACAATTCCCTCCTGGCACTTTCCCTGTAGGAGATACCGCACGACGTTTCTGTATATTGGTCACAGCGTTCTGCAGGGTGTTAGCAGAGACTTTCCCGGGACAGTGAAACCCTATGGTCAGAGACACTGAGAAGAAGCCCCAATGTTCCCTCCAGGCACTTTCAGTGTGGGTGCCTTCTCCACGTGGTTCCTGGTTTCACTGCAGCTCTGAAGAGAATGTTAGCAAAGAGGTAACCGGGACAGTGAAAACAGTACTCAAAGACAGGGAGAGCAAGCTCTCTCTTGGCACTTTGGATGTGGGACATACAGCGAGATGTTTGCTGCATTTGCGTTTGGCTGTTGGGAGATTTACAGCACAAAGATATCTAGTTGATTTGAAGCAGTTCCGGGAAAGTCTAAACATAATCCCCACTTTTCCCTCCTGGCACTTTCCATGTGGGAGATATAGCAGGATGTATATTGGTTTTGAGGCCAACTCAAAGGACAGTGTAGGGAGAAAAGTTCCTGGCTCCTTGAATGCCGTTCCTGGAGACACTGCGATCAATGTGGGAGATATGTCAAGATGTGTGTTGGTTTTGAGGACGGCTCTCTGGAGAGTCTTAGCAAAGAGGTCACACGGATAATCAGAGCAATTTTCAGAGACACTGAGAACAAGCTCGACAATTAACTCCTGGCACTTTCCCTGTAGGAGATACCGCAAGACGTTTCTGTATATTGGGCACTGCGCTCTGCAGGGTGTTAGCAGAGACTTTCCCGGGACAGTGAAACCCTATGGTCAGAGACACTGAGAAGAAGCCCCAATGTTCCCTCCAGGCACTTTCAGTGTGGGTGCCTTCTCCACGTGGTTCCTGGTTTCACTGCAGCTCTGAAGAGAATGTTAGCAAAGAGCTCATCGGGACAATGAAAACAGTACTCAAAGACAGGGAGAGCAAGCTCTCTCTTGGCACTTTGGATGTGGGACATACAGCGAGATGTTTGCTGCATTTGCGTTTGGCTGTTGGGAGATTTACAGCACAAAGATATCTAGTTGATTTGAAGCAGTTCCGGGAAAGTCTAAACATAATCCCCACTTTTCCCTCCTGGCACTTTCCATGTGGGAGATATAGCAGGATGTAGATTGGTTTTGAGGCCAACTCAATGGACAGTGTAGGGAGAAAAGTTCCTGGCTCCTTGAATGCCGTTCCTGGAGACACTGCGATCAATGTGGGAGATATGTCAAGATGTGTGTTGGTAAAGAGGTCACACGGATAATCAGAGCAATTCTCAGAGACACTGAGAACAAGCTCGACAATTCCCTCCTGGCACTTTCCCTGTAGGAGATACCGCAAGACATTTCTGTATATTGGGCACTGCGCTCTGCAGGGTGTTAGCAGAGACTTTCCCGGGACAGTGAAACCCTATGTCAGAGACACTGAGAAGAAGCCCCAATGTTCCCTCCAGGCACTTTCAGTGTGGGTGCCTTCTCCACGTGGTTCCTGGTTTCACTGCAGCTCTGAAGAGAATGTTAGCAAAGAGCTCATCGGGACAGTGAAAACAGTACTCAAAGACAGGGAGAGCAAGCTCTACATTACTCTCTTAGCACTTTGGATGTGGGACATACAGCGAGATGTTTGCTGCATTTGCGTTTGGCTGTTGGGAGATTTACAGCACAAAGATATCTAGTTGATTTGAAGCAGTTCCGAGAAAGTCTAAACATAATCCCCACTTTTCCCTCCTGGCACTTTCCATGTGGGAGATATAGCAGGATGTATATTGGTTTTGAGGACAACTTAATGGACAGTGTAGGGAGAAAAGTTTCCCTGTAGGAGATACCGCAAGACGTTTCTGTTTATTGGGCACAGCGCTCTGCAGGGTGTTAGCAGAGACTTTCCCGGGACAGTGAAACCCTATGGTCAGAGACACTGAGAAGAAGCCCCAATGTTCCCTCCAGGCACTTTCAGTGTGGGTGCCTTCTCCACGTGGTTCCTGGTTTCACTGCAGCTCTGAAGAGAATGTTAGCAAAGAGGTAACCGGGACAGTGAAAACAGTACTCAAAGACAGGGAGAGCAAGCTCTCTCTTGGCACTTTGGATGTGGGACATACAGCGAGATGTTTGCTGCATTTGCGTTTGGCTGTTGGGAGATTTACAGCACAAAGATATCTAGTTGATTTGAAGCAGTTCCGAGAAAGTCTAAACATAATCCCCACTATTCCCTCCTGGCACTTTCCATGTGGGAGATATAGCAGGATGTAGATTGGTTTTGAGGCCAACTCAAAGGACAGTGTAGGGAGAAAAGTTCCTGGCTCCTTGAATGCCGTTCCTGGAGACACTGCGATCAATGTGGGAGATATGTCAAGATGTGTGTTGGTTTTGAGGACGTCTCTCTGGAGAGTCTTAGCAAAGAGGTCACACGGATAATCAGAGCAATTGTCAGAGACACTGAGAAGAAGCTCGACAATTCCCTCCTGGCACTTTCCCTGTAGGAGATACCGCAAGACGTTTCTGTATATTGGGCACTGCGCTCTGCAGGGTGTTAGCAGAGACTTTCCCGGGACAGTGAAACCCTATGTCAGAGACACTGAGAAGAAGCCCCAATGTTCCCTCCAGGCACTTTCAGTGTGGGTGCCTTCTCCACGTGGTTCCTGGTTTCACTGCAGCTCTGAAGAGAATGTTAGCAAAGAGCTCATCGGGACAGTGAAAACAGTACTCAAAGACAGGGAGAGCAAGCTCTACATTACTCTTTTAGCAATTTGGATGTGGGACATACAGCGAGATGTTTGCTGCATTTGCGTTTGGCTGTTGGGAGATTTACAGCACAAAGATATCTAGTTGATTTGAAGCAGTTCCGAGAAAGTCTCTGTATATTGAGCACTGCGCTCCGCAGGGTGTTTGCAGAGACTTTCCCGGGACAGTGAAACCCTATGTCAGAGACACTGAGAAGAAGCCCCAATGTTCCCTCCAGGCACTTTCAGTGTGGGTGCCTTCTCCACGTGGTTCCTGGTTTCACTGCAGCTCTGAAGAGAATGTTAGCAAAGAGGTAACCGGGACAGTGAAAACAGTACTCAAAGACCGGGAGAGCAAGCTCTACATTACTCTCTTGGCACTTTGGATGTGGGACATACAGCGAGATGTTTGCTGCATTTGCGTTTGGCTATTGGGTGATTTACAGCACAAAGATATCTAGTTGATTTGAAGCAGTTCCGAGAAAGTCTAAACATAATCCCCACTTTTCCCTCCTGGCACTTTCCATGTGGGAGATATAGCAGGATGTAGATTGGTTTTGAGGCCAACTCAATGGACAGTGTAGGGAGAAAAGTTCCTGGCTCCTTGAATGCCGTTCCTGGAGACACTGCGATCAATGTGGGAGATATGTCAAGATGTGTGTTGGTAAAGAGGTCACACGGATAATCAGAGCAATTCTCAGAGACACTGAGAACAAGCTCGACAATTCCCTCCTGGCACTTTCCCTGTAGGAGATACCGCAAGACATTTCTGTATATTGGGCACTGCGCTCTGCAGGGTGTTAGCAGAGACTTTCCCGGGACAGTGAAACCCTATGTCAGAGACACTGAGAAGAAGCCCCAATGTTCCCTCCAGGCACTTTCAGTGTGGGTGCCTTCTCCACGTGGTTCCTGGTTTCACTGCAGCTCTGAAGAGAATGTTAGCAAAGATGTCATCGGGACAGTGAAAAGAGTACTCAAAGACAGGGAGAGCAAGCTCTCTCTTAGCACTTTGGATGTGGGACATACAGCGAGATGTTTGCTGCATTTGCGTTTGGCTGTTGGGAGATTTACAGCACAAAGATATCTAGTTGATTTGAAGCAGTTCCGAGAAAGTCTAAACATAATCCCCGCTTTTCCCTCCTGGCACTTTCCATGTGGGAGATATAGCAGGATGTAGATTGGTTTTGAGGCCAACTCAATGGACAGTGTAGGGAGAAAAGTTCCTGGCTCCTTGAATGCCGTTCCTGGAGACACTGCGATCAATGTGGGAGATATGTCAAGATGTGTGTTGGTAAAGAGGTCACACGGATAATCAGAGCAATTCTCAGAGACACTGAGAACAAGCTCGACAATTCCCTCCTGGCACTTTCCCTGTAGGAGATACCGCAAGACGTTTCTGTATATTGGGCACTGCGCTCTGCAGGGTGTTAGCAGAGACTTTCCCGGGACAGTGAAACCCTATGTCAGAGACACTGAGAAGAAGCCCTAATGTTCCCTCCAGGCACTTTCAGTGTGGGTGCCTTCTCCACGTGGTTCCTGGTTTCACTGCAGCTCTGAAGAGAATGTTAGCAAAGAGGTAACCGGGACAGTGAAAACAGTACTCAAAGACAGGGAGAGCAAGCTCTACATTACTCTCTTAGCACTTTGGATGTGGGACATACAGCGAGATGTTTGCTGCTTTTGCGTTTGGCTGTTGGGAGATTTACAGCACAAAGATATCTAGTTGATTTGAAGCAGTTCCGAGAAAGTCTAAACATAATCCCCACTTTTCCCTCCTGGCACTTTCCATGTGGGAGATATAGCAGGATGTATATTGGTTTTGAGGACAACTTAATGGACAGTGTAGGGAGAAAAGTTTCCCTGTAGGAGATACCGCAAGACGTTTCTGTTTATTGGGCACAGCGCTCTGCAGGGTGTTAGCAGAGACTTTCCCGGGACAGTGAAACCCTATGTCAGAGACACTGAGAAGAAGCCCCAATGTTCCCTCCAGGCACTTTCAGTGTGGGTGCCTTCTCCACGTGGTTCCTGGTTTCACTGCAGCTCTGAAGAGAATGTTAGCAAAGAGGTAACCGGGACAGTGAAAACAGTACTCAAAGACAGGGAGAGCAAGCTCTGTCTTGGCACTTTGGATGTGGGACATACAGCGAGATGTTTGCTGCTTTTGCGTTTGGCTGTTGGGAGATTTACAGCACAAAGATATCTAGTTGATTTGAAGCAGTTCCGGGAAAGTCTAAACATAATCCCCACTTTTCCCTCCTGGCACTTTCCATGTGGGAGATATAGCAGGATGTAGATTGGTTTTGAGGACAACTCAATGGACAGTGTAGGGAGAAAAGTTCCTGGCTCCTTGAATGCCGTTCCTGGAGACACTGCGATCAATGTGGGAGATATGTCAAGATGTGTGTTGGTTTTGAGGACGGCTCTCTGGAGAGTCTTAGCAAAGAGGTCACATGGATAATCAGAGCAATTCTCAGAGACACTGAGAACAAGCTCGACAATTCCCTCCTGGCACTTTCCCTGTAGGAGATACCGCAAGACGTTTCTGTATATTGGGCACTGCGCTCTGCAGGGTGTTAGCAGAGACTTTCCCGGGACAGTGAAACCCTATGTCAGAGACAATGAGAAGAAGCCCCAATGTTCCCTCCAGGCACTTTCAGTGTGGGTGCCTACTCGACGTGGTTCCTGGTTTCACTGCAGCTCTGAAGAGAATGTTAGCAAAGAGCTCATCGGGACAGTGAAAACAGTACTCAAAGACAGGGAGAGCAAGCTCTCTCTTGGCACTTTGGATGTGGGACATACAGCGAGATGTTTGCTGCATTTGCGTTTGGCTGTTGGGAGATTTACAGCACAAAGATATCTAGTTGATTTGAAGCAGTTCCGGGAAAGTCTAAACATAATCCCCACTTTTCCCTCCTGGCACTTTCCATGTGGGAGATATAGCAGGATGTAGATTGGTTTTGAGGCCAACTCAATGGACAGTGTAGGGAGAAAAGTTCCTGGCTCCTTGAATGCCGTTCCTGGAGACACTGCGATCAATGTGGGAGATATGTCAAGATGTGGGTTGGTAAAGAGGTCACACGGATAATCAGAGCAATTCTCAGAGGCACTGAGAACAAGCTCGACAATTCCCTCCTGGCACTTTCCCTGTAGGAGATACCGCAAGACGTTTCTGTATATTGGGCACTGCGCTCTGCAGGGTGTTAGCAGAGACTTTCCTGGGACAGTGAAACCCTATGTCAGAGACATTGAGAAGAAGCCCCAATGTTCCCTCCAGGCACTTTCAGTGTGGGTGCCTTCTCCACGTGGTTCCTGGTTTCACTGCAGCTCTGAAGAGAATGTTAGCAAAGAGGTAACCGGGACAGTGAAAACAGTACTCAAAGACAGGGAGAGCAAGCTCTACATTACTCTTTTAGCACTTTGGATGTGGGACTTTACAGCGAGATGTTTGCTGCATTTGCGTTTGGCTGTTGGGAGATTTACAGCACAAAGATATCTAGTTGATTTCAAGCAGTTCCGAGAAAGTCTCTGTATATTGAGCACTGCGCTCCGCAGGGTGTTTGCAGAGACTTTCCCGGGACAGTGAAACCCTATGGTCAGAGACACTGAGAAGAAGCCCCAATGTTCCCTCCAGGCACTTTCAGTGTGGGTGCCTTCTCCACGTGGTTCCTGGTTTCACTGCAGCTCTGAAGAGAATGTTAGCAAAGATGTCATCGGGACAGTGAAAACTTACTCAAAGACATGGAGAGCAAGCTCTACATTACTCTCTTGGCACTTTGGATGTGGGACATACAGCGAGATGTTTGCTGCATTTGCGTTTGGCTATTGGGTGATTTACAGCACAAAGATATCTAGTTGATTTGAAGCAGTTCCGAGAAAGTCTAAACATAATCCCCACTTTTCCCTCCTGGCACTTTCCATGTGGGAGATATAGCAGGATGTAGATTGGTTTTGAGGACAACTCAATGGACAGTGTAGGGAGAAAAGTTCCTGGCTCCTTGAATGCCGTTCCTGGAGACACTGCGATCAATGTGGGAGATATGTCAAGATGTGTGTTGGTAAAGAGGTCACACGGATAATCAGAGCAATTCTCAGAGACACTGAGAACAAGCTCGACAATTCCCTCCTGGCACTTTCCCTGTAGGAGATACCGCAAGACATTTCTGTATATTGGGCACTGCGCTCTGCAGGGTGTTAGCAGAGACTTTCCCGGGACAGTGAAACCCTATGGTCAGAGACACTGAGAAGAAGCCCCAATGTTCCCTCCAGGCACTTTCAGTGTGGGTGCCTTCTCCACGTGGTTCCTGGTTTCACTGCAGCTCTGAAGAGAATGTTAGCAAAGATGTCATCGGGACAGTGAAAACAGTACTCAAAGACAGGGAGAGCAAGCTCTCTCTTGGCACTTTGGATGTGGGACATACAGCGAGATGTTTGCTGCATTTGCGTTTGGCTGTTGGGAGATTTACAGCACAAAGATATCTAGTTGATTTGAAGCATTTCCGAGAAAGTCTAAACATAATCCCCACTTTTCCCTCCTGGCACTTTCCATGTGGGAGATATAGCAGGATGTAGATTGGTTTTGAGGCCAACTCAATGGACAGTGTAGGGAGAAAAGTTCCTGGCTCCTTGAATGCCGTTCCTGGAGACACTGCGATCAATGTGGGAGATATGTCAAGATGTGTGTTGGTAAAGAGGTCACACGGATAATCAGAGCAATTCTCAGAGACACTGAGAACAAGCTCGACAATTCCCTCCTGGCACTTTCCCTGTAGGAGATGCCGCAAGACGTTTCTGTATATTGGGTACTGCGCTCTGCAGGGTGTTAGCAGAGACTTTCCCGGGACAGTGAAACCCTATGTCAGAGACACTGAGAAGAAGCCCTAATGTTCCCTCCAGGCACTTTCAGTGTGGGTGCCTTCTCCACGTGGTTCCTGGTTTCACTGCAGCTCTGAAGAGAATGTTAGCAAAGAGGTAACCGGGACAGTGAAAACAGTACTCAAAGACAGGGAGAGCAAGCTCTACATTACTCTCTTAGCACTTTGGATGTGGGACATACAGCGAGATGTTTGCTGCTTTTGCGTTTGGCTGTTGGGAGATTTACAGCACAAAGATATCTAGTTGATTTGAAGCAGTTCCGAGAAAGTCTAAACATAATCCCCACTTTTCCCTCCTGGCACTTTCCATGTGGGAGATATAGCAGGATGTAGATTGGTTTTGAGGCCAACTCAATGGACAGTGTAGGGAGAAAAGTTCCTGGCTCCTTGAATGCCGTTCCTGGAGACACTGCGATCAATGTGGGAGATATGTCAAGATGTGTGTTGGTTTTGAGGACGGCTCTCTGGAGAGTCATAGCAAAGAGGTCACACGGATAATCAGAGCAATTCTCAGAGACACTGAGAACAAGCTCGACAATTCCCTCCTGGCACTTTCCCTGTAGGAGATACCGCAAGACGTTTCTGTATATTGGGCACTGCGCTCTGCAGGGTGTTAGCAGAGACTTTCCCGGGACAGTGAAACCCTATGTCAGAGACACTGAGAAGAAGCCCCAATGTTCCCTCCAGGCACTTTCAGTGTGGGTGCCTTCTCCATGTGGTTCCTGGTTTCACTGCAGCTCTGAAGAGAATGTTAGCAAAGAGGTAACCGGGACAGTGAAAACAGTACTCAAAGACAGGGAGAGCAAGCTCTCTCTTGGCACTTTGGATGTGGGACATACAGCGAGATATTTGCTGCATTTGCGTTTGGCTGTTGGGAGATTTACAGCACAAAGATATCTAGTTGATTTGAAGCAGTTCCGAGAAAGTCTAAACATAATCCCCACTTTTCCCTCCTGGCACTTTCCATGTGGGAGATATAGCAGGATGTATATTGGTTTTGAGGACAACTTAATGGACAGTGTAGGGAGAAAAGTTTCCCTGTAGGAGATACCGCAAGACGTTTCTGTTTATTGGGCACAGCGCTCTGCAGGGTGTTAGCAGAGACTTTCCCGGGACAGTGAAACCCTATGGTCAGAGACACTGAGAAGAAGCCCCAATGTTCCCTCCAGGCACTTTCAGTGTGGGTGCCTTCTCCACGTGGTTCCTGGTTTCACTGCAGCTCTGAAGAGAATGTTAGCAAAGAGGTAACCGGGACAGTGAAAACAGTAGTCAAAGACAGGGAGAGCAAGCTCTCTCTTGGCACTTTGGATGTGGGACATACAGCGAGATGTTTGCTGCATTTGCGTTTGGCTGTTGGGAGATTTACAGCACAAAGATATCTAGTTGATTTGAAGCAGTTCCGAGAAAGTCTAAACATAATCCCCACTTTTCCCTCCTGGCACTTTCCATGTGGGAGATATAGCAGGATGTAGATTGGTTTTGAGGCCAACTCAAAGGACAGTGTAGGGAGAAAAGTTCCTGGCTCCTTGAATGCCGTTCCTGGAGACACTGCGATCAATGTGGGAGATATGTCAAGATGTGTGCTGGTTTTGAGGACGTCTCTCTGGAGAGTCTTAGCAAAGAGTTCACATGGATAATCAGAGCAATTCTCAGAGACACTGAGAACAAGCTCGACAATTCCCTCCTGGCACTTTCCCCGTAGGAGATACCGCAAGACGTTTCTGTATATTGGGCACTGCGCTCTGCAGGGTGTTAGCAGAGACTTTCCCGGGACAGTGAAACCCTATGTCAGAGACACTGAGAAGAAGCCCCAATGTTCCCTCCAGGCACTTTCAGTGTGGGTGCCTTCTCCACGTGGTTCCTGGTTTCACTGCAGCTCTGAAGAGAATGTTAGCAAAGAGCTCATCGGGACAGTGAAAACAGTACTCAAAGACAGGGAGAGCAAGCTCTACATTACTCTTTTAGCACTTTGGATGTGGGACATACAGCGAGATGTTTGCTGCATTTGCGTTTGGCTGTTGGGAGATTTACAGCACAAAGATATCTAGTTGATTTGAAGAAGTTCCGAGAAAGTCTCTGTATATTGAGCACTGCGCTCCGCAGGGTGTTAGCAGAGACTTTCCCGGGACAGTGAAACCCTATGTCAGAGACACTGAGAAGAAGCCCCAATGTTCCCTCCAGGCACTTTCAGTGTGGGTGCCTTCTCCACGTGGTTCCTGGTTTCACTGCAGCTCTGAAGAGAATGTTAGCAAAGAGGTAACCGGGACAGTGAAAACAGTACTCAAAGACAGGGAGAGCAAGCTCTACATTACTCTCTTGGCACTTTGGATGTGGGACATACAGCGAGATGTTTGCTGCATTTGCGTTTGGCTATTGGGTG
Source organism: Chroicocephalus ridibundus (assembly GCF_963924245.1). Taxonomy (NCBI): domain Eukaryota; kingdom Metazoa; phylum Chordata; class Aves; order Charadriiformes; family Laridae; genus Chroicocephalus; species Chroicocephalus ridibundus. Next base: position 139,547 of record NW_026961559.1, on the reverse strand, counting down.
ATTTACAGCACAAAGATATCTAGTTGATTTGAAGCAGTTTCGAGAAAGTCTAAACATAATCCCCACTTTTCCCTCCTGGCACTTTCCATGTGGGAGATATAGCAGGATGTAGATTGGTTTTGAGGACAACTCAATGGACAGTGTAGGGAGAAAAGTTCCTGGCTCCTTGAATGCCGTTCCTGGAGACACTGCGATCAATGTGGGAGATATGTCAAGATGTGTGTTGGTAAAGAGGTCACACGGATAATCAGAGCAATTCTCAGAGACACTGAGAACAAGCTCGACAATTCCCTCCTGGCACTTTCCCTGTAGGAGATACCGCAAGACATTTCTGTATATTGGGCACTGCGCTCTGCAGGGTGTTAGCAGAGACTTTCCCGGGACAGTGAAACCCTATGTCAGAGACACTGAGAAGAAGCCCCAATGTTCCCTCCAGGCACTTTCAGTGTGGGTGCCTTCTCCACGTGGTTCCTGGTTTCACTGCAGCTCTGAAGAGAATGTTAGCAAAGAGGTAACCAGGACAGTGAAAACAGTACTCAAAGACAGGGAGAGCAAGCTCTCTCTTGGCACTTTGGATGTGGGACATACAGCGAGATGTTTGCTGCTTTTGCGTTTGGCTGTTGGGAGATTTACAGCACAAAGATATCTAGTTGATTTGAAGCAGTTCCGAGAAAGTCTAAACATAATCCCCACTTTTCCCTCCTGGCACTTTCCATGTGGGAGATATAGCAGGATGTAGATTGGTTTTGAGGCCAACTCAATGGACAGTGTAGGGAGAAAAGTTCCTGGCTCCTTGAATGCCGTTCCTGGAGACACTGCGATCAATGTGGGAGATATGTCAAGATGTGTGTTGGTAAAGAGGTCACACGGATAATCAGAGCAATTCTCAGAGACACTGAGAACAAGCTCGACAATTCCCTCCTGGCACTTTCCCTGTAGGAGATACCGCAAGACGTTTCTGTATATTGGGCACTGCGCTCTGCAGGGTGTTAGCAGAGACTTTCCCGGGACAGTGAAACCCTATGTCAGAGACACTGAGAAGAAGCCCTAATGTTCCCTCCAGGCACTTTCAGTGTGGGTGCCTTCTCCACGTGGTTCCTGGTTTCACTGCAGCTCTGAAGAGAATGTTAGCAAAGAGGTAACCGGGACAGTGAAAACAGTACTCAAAGACAGGGAGAGCAAGCTCTACATTACTCTCTTAGCACTTTGGATGTGGGACATACAGCGAGATGTTTGCTGCTTTTGCGTTTGGCTGTTGGGAGATTTACAGCACAAAGATATCTAGTTGATTTGAAGCAGTTCCGAGAAAGTCTAAACATAATCCCCACTTTTCCCTCCTGGCACTTTCCATGTGGGAGATATAGCAGGATGTATATTGGTTTTGAGGACAACTTAATGGACAGTGTAGGGAGAAAAGTTTCCCTGTAGGAGATACCGCAAGACGTTTCTGTTTATTGGGCACAGCGCTCTGCAGGGTGTTAGCAGAGACTTTCCCGGGACAGTGAAACCCTATGGTCAGAGACACTGAGAAGAAGCCCCAATGTTCCCTCCAGGCACTTTCAGTGTGGGTGCCTTCTCCACGTGGTTCCTGGTTTCACTGCAGCTCTGAAGAGAATGTTAGCAAAGAGGTAACCGGGACAGTGAAAACAGTGCTCAAAGACAGGGAGAGCAAGCTCTCTCTTGGCACTTTGGATGTGGGACATACAGCGAGATGTTTGCTGCTTTTGCGTTTGGCTGTTGGGAGATTTACAGCACAAAGTTATCTAGTTGATTTGAGGCAGTTCCGAGAAAGTCTAAACATAATCCCCACTTTTCCCTCCTGGCATTTTCCATGTGGGAGATATAGCAGGATGTATATTGGTTTTGAGGACAACTCAATGGACAGTGTAGGGAGAAAAGTTCCTGGCTCCTTGAATGCCGTTCCTGGAGACACTGCGATCAATGTGGGAGATATGTCAAGATGTGTGTTGCTTTTGAGGACGTCTCTCTGGAGAGTCTTAGCAAAGAGGTCACATGGATAATCAGAGCAATTCTCAGAGACACTGAGAAGAAGCTCGACAATTCCCTCCTGGCACTTTCCCTGTAGGAGATACCACAAGACGTTTCTGTATATTGGGCACTGCGCTCTGCAGGGTGTTAGCAGAGACTTTCCCGGGACAGTGAAACCCTATGTCAGAGACAATGAGAAGAAGCCCCAATGTTCCCTCCAGGCACTTTCAGTGTGGGTGCCTACTCGACGTGGTTCCTGGTTTCACTGCAGCTCTGAAGAGAATGTTAGCAAAGAGCTCATCGGGACAGTGAAAACAGTACTCAAAGACAGGGAGAGCAAGCTCTACATTACTCTCTTAGCACTTTGGATGTGGGACATACAGCGAGATGTTTGCTGCATTTGCGTTTGGCTGTTGGGAGATTTACAGCACAAAGATATCTAGTTGATTTGAAGCAGTTCCGAGAAAGTCTCTGTATATTGAGCACTGCGCTCCGCAGGGTGTTTGCAGAGACTTTCCCGGGACAGTGAAACCCTATGTCAGAGACACTGAGAAGAAGCCCCAATGTTCCCTCCAGGCACTTTCAGTGTGGGTGCCTTCTCCACGTGGTTCCTGGTTTCACTGCAGCTCTGAAGAGAATGTTAGCAAAGAGGTAACCGGGACAGTGAAAACAGTACTCAAAGACAGGGAGAGCAAGCTCTCTCTTGGCACTTTGGATGTGGGACATACAGCGAGATGTTTGCTGCATTTGCGTTTGGCTGTTGGGAGATTTACAGCACAAAGATATCTAGTTGATTTGAAGCAGTTCCGAGAAAGTCTAAACATAATCCCCACTTTTCCCTCCTGGCACTTTCCATGTGGGAGATATAGCAGGATGTAGATTGGTTTTGAGGCCAACTCAAAGGACAGTGTAGGGAGAAAAGTTCCTGGCTCCTTGAATGCCGTTCCTGGAGACACTGCGATCAATGTGGGAGATATGTCAAGATGTGTGTTGGTTTTGAGGACGGCTCTCTGGAGAGTCTTAGCAAAGAGGTCACACGGATAATCAGAGCAATTCTCAGAGACACTGAGAAGAAGCTCGACAATTCCCTCCTGGCGCTTTCCCTGTAGGAGATACCGCAAGACGTTTCTGTATATTGGGCACTGCGTTCTGCAGGGTGTTAGCAGAGACTTTCCCGGGACAGTGAAACCCTATGTCAGAGACACTGAGAAGAAGCCCCAATGTTCCCTCCAGGCACTTTCAGTGTGGGTGCCTTCTCCACGTGGTTCCTGGTTTCACTGCAGCTCTGAAGAGAATGTTAGCAAAGAGGTAACCGGGACAGTGAAAACAGTACTCAAAGACAGGGAGAGCAAGCTCTCTCTTGGCACTTTGGATGTGGGACATACAGCGAGATGTTTGCTGCATTTGCGTTTGGCTGTTGGGAGATTTACAGCACAAAGATATCTAGTTGATTTGAAGCAGTTCCGAGAAAGTCTAAACATAATCCCCACTTTTCCCTCCTGGCACTTTCCATGTGGGAGATATAGCAGGATGTATATTGGTTTTGAGGACAACTTAATGGACAGTGTAGGGAGAAAAGTTTCCCTGTAGGAGATACCGCAAGACGTTTCTGTTTATTGGGCACAGCGCTCTGCAGGGTGTTAGCAGAGACTTTCCCGGGACAGTGAAACCCTATGGTCAGAGACACTGAGAAGAAGCCCCAATGTTCCCTCCAGGCACTTTCAGTGTGGGTGCCTTCTCCACGTGGTTCCTGGTTTCACTGCAGCTCTGAAGAGAATGTTAGCAAAGAGGTAACCGGGACAGTGAAAACAGTACTCAAAGACAGGGAGAGCAAGCTCTACATTACTCTCTTGGCACTTTGGATGTGGGACATACAGCGAGATGTTTGCTGCATTTGCGTTTGGCTGTTGGGAGATTTACAGCACAAAGATATCTAGTTGATTTGAAGCAGTTCCGAGAAAGTCTCTGTATATTGAGCACTGCGCTCCGCAGGGTGTTTGCAGAGACTTTCCCGGGACAGTGAAACCCTATGTCAGAGACACTGAGAAGAAGCCCCAATGTTCCCTCCAGGCACTTTCAGTGTGGGTGCCTTCTCCACGTGGTTCCTGGTTTCACTGCAGCTCTGAAGAGAATGTTAGCAAAGAGGTAACCGGGACAGTGAAAACAGTACTCAAAGACAGGGAGAGCAAGCTCTCTCTTGGCACTTTGGATGTGGGACATACAGCGAGATGTTTGCTGCATTTGCGTTTGGCTATTGGGTGATTTACAGCACAAAGATATCTAGTTGATTTGAAGCAGTTCCGAGAAAGTCTAAACATAATCCCCACTTTTCCCTCCTGGCACTTTCCATGTGGGAGATATAGCAGGATGTATATTGGTTTTGAGGACAACTCAATGGACAGTGTAGGGAGAAAAGTTCCTGGCTCCTTGAATGCCGTTCCTGGAGACACTGCGATCAATGTGGGAGATATGTCAAGATGTGTGTTGGTAAAGAGGTCACACGGATAATCAGAGCAATTCTCAGAGACACTGAGAACAAGCTCGACAATTCCCTCCTGGCACTTTCCCTGTAGGAGATACCGCAAGACGTTTCTGTATATTGGGCACTGCGCTCTGCAGGGTGTTAGCAGAGACTTTCCCGGGACAGTGAAACCCTATGTCAGAGACAATGAGAAGAAGCCCCAATGTTCCCTCCAGGCACTTTCAGTGTGGGTGCCTACTCGACGTGGTTCCTGGTTTCACTGCAGCTCTGAAGAGAATGTTAGCAAAGAGCTCATCGGGACAGTGAAAACAGTACTCAAAGACAGGGAGAGCAAGCTCTACATTACTCTCTTAGCACTTTGGATGTGGGACATACAGCGAGATGTTTGCTGCATTTGCGTTTGGCTGTTGGGAGATTTACAGCACAAAGATATCTAGTTGATTTGAAGCAGTTCCGAGAAAGTCTAAACATAATCCCCACTTTTCCCTCCTGGCATTTTCCATGTGGGAGATATAGCAGGATGTATATTGGTTTTGAGGCCAACTCAATGGACAGTGTAGGGAGAAAAGTTCCTGGCTCCTTGAATGCCGTTCCTGGAGACACTGCGATCAATGTGGGAGATATGTCAAGATGTGTGTTGGTTTTGAGGACGGCTCTCTGGAGAGTCTTAGCAAAGAGGTCACACGGATAATCAGAGCAATTCTCAGAGACACTGAGAACAAGCTCGACAATTCCCTCCTGGCACTTTCCCTGTAGGAGATACCGCAAGACGTTTCTGTATATTGGGCACTGCGCTCTGCAGGGTGTTAGCAGAGACTTTCCCGGGACAGTGAAACCCTATGTCAGAGACACTGAGAAGAAGCCCCAATGTTCCCTCCAGGCACTTTCAGTGTGGGTGCCTTCTCCACGTGGTTCCTGGTTTCACTGCAGCTCTGAAGAGAATGTTAGCAAAGAGCTCATCGGGACAGTGAAAACAGGTCTCAAAGACAGGGAGAGCAAGCTCTCTCTTGGCACTTTGGATGTGGGACATACAGCGAGATGTTTGCTGCATTTGCGTTTGGCTGTTGGGAGATTTACAGCACAAAGATATCTAGTTGATTTGAAGCAGTTCCGAGAAAGTCTAAACATAATCCCCACTTTTCCCTCCTGGCACTTTCCATGTGGGAGATATAGCAGGATGTATATTGGTTTTGAGGACAACTTAATGGACAGTGTAGGGAGAAAAGTTTCCCTGTAGGAGATACCGCAAGACGTTTCTGTTTATTGGGCACAGCGCTCTGCAGGGTGTTAGCAGAGACTTTCCCGGGACAGTGAAACCCTATGTCAGAGACATTGAGAAGAAGCCCCAATGTTCCCTCCAGGCACTTTCAGTGTGGGTGCCTTCTCCACGTGGTTCCTGGTTTCACTGCAGCTCTGAAGAGAATGTTAGCAAAGAGGTAACCAGGACAGTGAAAACAGTACTCAAAGACAGGGAGAGCAAGCTCTCTCTTGGCACTTTGGATGTGGGACATACAGTGAGATGTTTGCTGCATTTGCGTTTGGCTGTTGGGAGATTTACAGCACAAAGATATCTAGTTGATTTGAAGCAGTTCCGAGAAAGTCTAAACACAATCCCCACTTTTATCTCCTGGCACTTTCCATGTGGGAGATATAGCAGGATGTATATTGGTTTTGAGGCCAACTCAATGGACAGTGTAGGGAGAAAAGTTCCTGGCTCCTTGAATGCCGTTCCTGGAGACACTGCGATCAATGTGGGAGATATGTCAGGATGTGTGTTGGTAAAGAGGTAACACGGATAATCAGAGCAATTCTCAGAGACACTGAGAACAAGCTCGACAATTCCCTCCTGGCACTTTCCCTGTAGGAGATACCGCAAGACGTTTCTGTATATTGGGCACTGCGCTCTGCAGGGTGTTAGCAGAGACTTTCCCGGGACAGTGAAACCCTATGTCAGAGACACTGAGAAGAAGCCCCAATGTTCCCTCCAGGCACTTTCAGTGTGGGTGCCTTCTCCACGTGGTTCCTGGTTTCACTGCAGCTCTGAAGAGAATGTTAGCAAAGAGCTCATCGGGACAGTGAAAACAGTACTCAAAGACAGGGAGAGCAAGCTCTACATTACTCTCTTAGCACTTTGGATGTGGGACATACAGCGAGATGTTTGCTGCATTTGCGTTTGGCTGTTGGGAGATTTACAGCACAAAGATATCTAGTTGATTTGAAGCAGTTCCGAGAAAGTCTAAACATAATCCCCACTTTTCCCTTCTGGCACTTTCCATGTGGGAGATATAGCAGGATGTATATTGGTTTTGAGGACAACTTAATGGACAGTGTAGGGAGAAAAGTTTCCCTGTAGGAGATACCGCAAGACGTTTCTGTATATTGGGCACAGCGCTCTGCAGGGTGTTAGCAGAGACTTTCCCGGGACAGTGAAACCCTATGGTCAGAGACACTGAGAAGAAGCCCCAATGTTCCCTCCAGGCACTTTCAGTGTGGGTGCCTTCTCCACGTGGTTCCTGGTTTCACTGCAGCTCTGAAGAGAATGTTAGCAAAGAGCTTATCGGGACAGTGAAAACAGTACTCAAAGACAGGGAGAGCAAGCTCTCTCTTGGCACTTTGGATGTGGGACATACAGCGAGATGTTTGCTGCGTTTGCGTTTGGCTGTTGGGAGATTTACAGCACAAAGGTATCTAGTTGATTTGAAGCAGTTCCGGGAAAGTCTAAACATAATCCCCACTTTTCCCTCCTGGCACTTTCCATGTGGGAGATATAGCAGGATGTAGATTGGTTTTGAAGACAACTCAATGGACAGTGTAGGGAGAAAAGTTCCTGGCTCCTTGAATTCCGTTCCTGGAGACACTGCGATCAATGTGGGAGATATGTCAAGATGTGTGTTGGTAAAGAGGTCACACGGATAATCAGAGCAATTCTCAGAGGCACTGAGAACAAGCTCGACAATTCCCTCCTGGCACTTTCCCTGTAGGAGATACCGCAAGACGTTTCTGTATATTGGGCACTGCGCTCTGCAGGGTGTTAGCAGAGACTTTCCTGGGACAGTGAAACCCTATGTCAGAGACACTGAGAAGAAGCCCCAATGTTCCCTCCAGGCACTTTCAGTGTGGGTGCCTTCTCCACGTGGTTCCTGGTTTCACTGCAGCTCTGAAGAGAATGTTAGCAAAGAGGTAACCGGGACAGTGAAAACAGTGCTCAAAGACAGGGAGAGCAAGCTCTCTCTTGGCACTTTGGATGTGAGACATACAGTGAGATGTTTGCTGCATTTGCGTTTGGCTGTTGGGAGATTTACAGCACAAAGATATCTAGTTGATTTGAAGCAGTTCCGAGAAAGTCTAAACATAATCCCCACTTTTCCCTCCTGGCATTTTCCATGTGGGAGATATAGCAGGATGTATATTGGTTTTGAGGCCAACTCAATGGACAGTGTAGGGAGAAAAGTTCCTGGCTCCTTGAATGCCGTTCCTGGAGACACTGCGATCAATGTGGGAGATATGTCAAGATGTGTGTTGGTTTTGAGGACGGCTCTCTGGAGAGTCTTAGCAAAGAGGTCACACGGATAATCAGAGCAATTCTCAGAGACACTGAGAAGAAGCTCGACAATTCCCTCCTGGCACTTTCCCTGTAGGAGATACCGCAAGACGTTTCTGTATATTGGGCACTGCGCTCTGCAGGGTGTTAGCAGAGACTTTCCCGGGACAGTGAAACCCTATGGTCAGAGACACTGAGAAGAAGCCCCAATGTTCCCTCCAGGCACTTTCAGTGTGGGTGCCTTCTCCACGTGGTTCCTGGTTTCACTGCAGCTCTGAAGAGAATGTTAGCAAAGAGGTAACCGGGACAGTGAAAACAGTACTCAAAGACAGGGAGAGCAAGCTCTCTCTTGGCACTTTGGATGTGGGACATACAGCGAGATGTTTGCTGCATTTGCGTTTGGCTGTTGGGAGATTTACAGCACAAAGATATCTAGTTGATTTGAAGCAGTTCCGGGAAAGTCTAAACATAATCCCCACTTTTCCCTCCTGGCACTTTCCATGTGGGAGATATAGCAGGATGTAGATTGGTTTTGAAGACAACTCAATGGACAGTGTAGGGAGAAAAGTTCCTGGCTCCTTGAATGCCGTTCCTGGAGACACTGCGATCAATGTGGGAGATATGTCAAGATGTGTGTTGGTAAAGAGGTCACACGGATAATCAGAGCAATTCTCAGAGGCACTGAGAACAAGCTCGACAATTCCCTCCTGGCACTTTCCCTGTAGGAGATACCGCAAGACGTTTCTGTATATTGGGCACTGCGCTCTGCAGGGTGTTAGCAGAGACTTTCCTGGGACAGTGAAACCCTATGTCAGAGACACTGAGAAGAAGCCCCAATGTTCCCTCCAGGCACTTTCAGTGTGGGTGCCTTCTCCACGTGGTTCCTGGTTTCACTGCAGCTCTGAAGAGAATATTAGCAAAGAGGTAACCGGGACAGTGAAAACAGTGCTCAAAGACAGGGAGAGCAAGCTCTCTCTTGGCACTTTGGATGTGAGACATACAGTGAGATGTTTGCTGCATTTGCGTTTGGCTGTTGGGAGATTTACAGCACAAAGATATCTAGTTGATTTGAAGCAGTTCCGAGAAAGTCTAAACATAATCCCCACTTTTCCCTCCTGGCATTTTCCATGTGGGAGATATAGCAGGATGTATATTGGTTTTGAGGACAACTCAATGGACAGTGTAGGGAGAAAAGTTCCTGGCTCCTTGAATGCCGTTCCTGGAGACACTGCGATCAATGTGGGAGATATGTCAAGATGTGTGTTGGTTTTGAGGACGGCTCTCTGGAGAGTCTTAGCAAAGAGGTCACACGGATAATCAGAGCAATTCTCAGAGACACTGAGAAGAAGCTCGACAATTCCCTCCTGGCACTTTCCCTGTAGGAGATACCGCAAGACGTTTCTGTATATTGGGCACTGCGCTCTGCAGGGTGTTAGCAGAGACTTTCCCGGGACAGTGAAACCCTATGGTCAGAGACACTGAGAAGAAGCCCCAATGTTCCCTCCAGGCACTTTCAGTGTGGGTGCCTTCTCCACGTGGTTCCTGGTTTCACTGCAGCTCTGAGGAGAATGTTAGCAAAGAGGTAACCGGGACAGTGAAAACAGTACTCAAAGACAGGGAGAGCAAGCTCTCTCTTGGCACTTTGGATGTGGGACATACAGCGAGATGTTTGCTGCATTTGCGTTTGGCTGTTGGGAGATTTACAGCACAAAGATATCTAGTTGATTTGAAGCAGTTCCGGGAAAGTCTAAACATAATCCCCACTATTCCCTCCTGGCACTTTCCATGTGGGAGATATAGCAGGATGTAGATTGGTTTTGAGGCCAACTCAATGGACAGTGTAGGGAGAAAAGTTCCTGGCTCCTTGAATGCCGTTCCTGGAGACACTGCGATCAATGTGGGATATATGTCAAGATGTGTGTTGGTAAAGAGGTCACACGGATAATCAGAGCAATTCTCAGAGACACTGAGAACAAGCTCGACAATTCCCTCCTGGCACTTTCCCTGTAGGAGATACGGCAAGACGTTTCTGTATATTGGGCACTGCGCTCTGCAGGGTGTTAGCAGAGACTTTCCCGGGACAGTGAAACCCTATGTCAGAGACACTGAGAAGAAGCCCCAATGTTCCCTCCAGGCACTTTCAGTGTGGGTGCCTTCTCCACGTGGTTCCTGGTTTCACTGCAGCTCTGAAGAGAATGTTAGCAAAGAGGTAACCGGGACAGTGAAAACAGTACTCAAAGACAGGGAGAGCAAGCTCTCTCTTGGCACTTTGGATGTGGGACATACAGTGAGATGTTTGCTGCTTTTGCGTTTGGCTGTTGGGAGATTTACAGCACAAAGATATCTAGTTGATTTGAAGCAGTTCCGAGAAAGTCTAAACATAATCCCCACTTTTCCCTCCTGGCATTTTCCATGTGGGAGATATAGCAGGATGTATATTGGTTTTGAGGCCAACTCAATGGACAGTGTAGGGAGAAAAGTTCCTGGCTCCTTGAATGCCGTTCCTGGAGACACTGCGATCAATGTGGGAGATATGTCAAGATGTGTGTTGGTTTTGAGGACGGCTCTCTGGAGAGTCTTAGCAAAGAGGTCACACGGATAATCAGAGCAATTCTCAGAGACACTGAGAAGAAGCTCGACAATTCCCTCCTGGCACTTTCCCTGTAGGAGATACCGCAAGACGTTTCTGTATATTGGGCACAGCGTTCTGCAGGGTGTTAGCAGAGACTTTCCCGGGACAGTGAAACCCTATGGTCAGAGACACTGAGAAGAAGCCCCAATGTTCCCTCCAGGCACTTTCAGTGTGGGTGCCTTCTCCACGTGGTTCCTGGTTTCACTGCAGCTCTGAAGAGAATGTTAGCAAAGAGGTAACCGGGACAGTGAAAACAGTACTCAAAGACAGGGAGAGCAAGCTCTCTCTTGGCACTTTGGATGTGGGACATACAGCGAGATGTTTGCTGCATTTGCGTTTGGCTGTTGGGAGATTTACAGCACAAAGATATCTAGTTGATTTGAAGCAGTTCCGGGAAAGTCTAAACATAATCCCCACTATTCCCTCCTGGCACTTTCCATGTGGGAGATATAGCAGGATGTAGATTGGTTTTGAGGACAACTCAATGGACAGTGTAGGGAGAAAAGTTCCTGGCTCCTTGAATGCCGTTCCTGGAGACACTGCGATCAATGTGGGAGATATGTCAAGATGTGTGTTGGTAAAGAGGTCACACGGATAATCAGAGCAATTCTCAGAGGCACTGAGAACAAGCTCGACAATTCCCTCCTGGCACTTTCCCTGTAGGAGATACCGCAAGACGTTTCTGTATATTGGGCACTGCGCTCTGCAGGGTGTTAGCAGAGACTTTCCTGGGACAGTGAAACCCTGTGTCAGAGACACTGAGAAGAAGCCCCAATGTTCCCTCCAGGCACTTTCAGTGTGGGTGCCTTCTCCACGTGGTTCCTGGTTTCACTGCAGCTCTGAAGAGAATGTTAGCAAAGAGGTAACCGGGACAGTGAAAACAGTACTCAAAGAGAGGGAGAGCAAGCTCTACATTACTCTTTTAGCACTTTGGATGTGGGACTTACAGCGAGATGTTTGCTGCATTTGCGTTTGGCTGTTGGGAGATTTACAGCACAAAGATATCTAGTTGATTTGAAGCAGTTCCGAGAAAGTCTCTGTATATTGAGCACTGCGCTCCGCAGGGTGTTTGCAGAGACTTTCCCGGGACAGTGAAACCCTATGGTCAGAGACACTGAGAAGAAGCCCCAATGTTCCCTCCAGGCACTTTCAGTGTGGGTGCCTTCTCCACGTGGTTCCTGGTTTCACTGCAGCTCTGAAGAGAATGTTAGCAAAGATGTCATCGGGACAGTGAAAACTTACTCAAAGACAGGGAGAGCAAGCTCTACATTACTCTCTTGGCACTTTGGATGTGGGACATACAGCGAGATGTTTGCTGCATTTGCGTTTGGCTATTGGGTGATTTACAGCACAAAGATATCTAGTTGATTTGAAGCAGTTCCGAGAAAGTCTAAACATAATCCCCACTTTTCCCTCCTGGCACTTTCCATGTGGGAGATATAGCAGGATGTAGATTGGTTTTGAGGCCAACTCAATGGACAGTGTAGGGAGAAAAGTTCCTGGCTCCTTGAATGCCGTTCCTGGAGACACTGCGATCAATGTGGGAGATATGTCAAGATGTGTGTTGGTAAAGAGGTCACACGGATAATCAGAGCAATTCTCAGAGACACTGAGAACAAGCTCGACAATTCCCTCCTGGCACTTTCCCTGTAGGAGATACCGCAAGACGTTTCTGTATATTGGGCACTGCGCTCTGCAGGGTGTTAGCAGAGACTTTCCCGGGACAGTGAAACCCTATGTCAGAGACACTGAGAAGAAGCCCTAATGTTCCCTCCAGGCACTTTCAGTGTGGGTGCCTTCTCCACGTGGTTCCTGGTTTCACTGCAGCTCTGAAGAGAATGTTAGCAAAGAGGTAACCGGGACAGTGAAAACAGTACTCAAAGACAGGGAGAGCAAGCTCTACATTACTCTCTTAGCACTTTGGATGTGGGACATACAGCGAGATGTTTGCTGCTTTTGCGTTTGGCTGTTGGGAGATTTACAGCACAAAGTCATCTAGTTGATTTGAAGCAGTTCCGAGAAAGTCTAAACATAATCCCCACTTTTCCCTCCTGGCATTTTCCATGTGGGAGATATAGCAGGATGTATATTGGTTTTGAGGACAACTCAATGGACAGTGTAGGGAGAAAAGTTCCTGGCTCCTTGAATGCCGTTCCTGGAGACACTGCGATCAATGTGGGAGATATGTCAAGATGTGTGTTGCTTTTGAGGACGTCTCTCTGGAGAGTCTTAGCAAAGAGGTCACACGGATAATCAGAGCAATTCTCAGAGACACTGAGAACAAGCTCGACAATTCCCTCCTGGCACTTTCCCTGTAGGAGATACCACAAGACGTTTCTGTATATTGGGCACTGCGCTCTGCAGGGTGTTAGCAGAGACTTTCCCGGGACAGTGAAACCCTATGTCAGAGACAATGAGAAGAAGCCCCAATGTTCCCTCCAGGCACTTTCAGTGTGGGTGCCTACTCGACGTGGTTCCTGGTTTCACTGCAGCTCTGAAGAGAATGTTAGCAAAGAGCTCATCGGGACAGTGAAAACAGTACTCAAAGACAGGGAGAGCAAGCTCTACATTACTCTCTTGGCACTTTGGATGTGGGACATACAGCGAGATGTTTGCTGCATTTGCGTTTGGCTGTTGGGAGATTTACAGCACAAAGATATCTAGTTGATTTGAAGCAGTTCCGAGAAAGTCTCTGTATATTGAGCACTGCGCTCCGCAGGGTGTTTGCAGAGACTTTCCCGGGACAGTGAAACCCTATGTCAGAGACACTGAGAAGAAGCCCCAATGTTCCCTCCAGGCACTTTCAGTGTGGGTGCCTTCTCCACGTGGTTCCTGGTTTCACTGCAGCTCTGAAGAGAATGTTAGCAAAGAGGTAACCGGGACAGTGAAAACAGTACTCAAAGACAGGGAGAGCAAGCTCTCTCTTGGCACTTTGGATGTGGGACATACAGCGAGATGTTTGCTGCATTTGCGTTTGGCTGTTGGGAGATTTACAGCACAAAGATATCTAGTTGATTTGAAGCAGTTCCGAGAAAGTCTAAACATAATCCCCACTTTTCCCTCCTGGCACTTTCCATGTGGGAGATATAGCAGGATGTAGATTGGTTTTGAGGCCAACTCAATGGACAGTGTAGGGAGAAAAGTTCCTGGCTCCTTGAATGCCGTTCCTGGAGACACTGCGATCAATGTGGGAGATATGTCAAGATGTGTGTTGGTTTTGAGGACGGCTCTCTGGAGAGTCTTAGCAAAGAGGTCACACGGATAATCAGAGCAATTCTCACAGACACTGAGAAGAAGCTCGACAATTCCCTCCTGGCACTTTCCCTGTAGGAGATACCGCAAGACGTTTCTGTATATTGGGCACTGCGTTCTGCAGGGTGTTAGCAGAGACTTTCCCGGGACAGTGAAACCCTATGTCAGAGACACTGAGAAGAAGCCCCAATGTTCCCTCCAGGCACTTTCAGTGTGGGTGCCTTCTCCACGTGGTTCCTGGTTTCACTGCAGCTCTGAAGAGAATGTTAGCAAAGAGGTAACCGGGACAGTGAAAACAGTACTCAAAGACAGGGAGAGCAAGCTCTCTCTTGGCACTTTGGATGTGGGACATACAGCGAGATGTTTGCTGCATTTGCGTTTGGCTGTTGGGAGATTTACAGCACAAAGATATCTAGTTGATTTGAAGCAGTTCCGAGAAAGTCTAAACATAATCCCCACTTTTCCCTCCTGGCACTTTCCATGTGGGAGATATAGCAGGATGTATATTGGTTTTGAGGACAACTTAATGGACAGTGTAGGGAGAAAAGTTTCCCTGTAGGAGATACCGCAAGACGTTTCTGTTTATTGGGCACAGCGCTCTGCAGGGTGTTAGCAGAGACTTTCCCGGGACAGTGAAACCCTATGGTCAGAGACACTGAGAAGAAGCCCCAATGTTCCCTCCAGGCACTTTCAGTGTGGGTGCCTTCTCCACTTGGTTCCTGGTTTCACTGCAGCTCTGAAGAGAATGTTAGCAAAGAGGTAACCGGGACAGTGAAAACAGTGCTCAAAGACAGGGAGAGCAAGCTCTCTCTTGGCACTTTGGATGTGGGACATACAGCGAGATGTTTGCTGCTTTTGCGTTTGGCTGTTGGGAGATTTACAGCACAAAGATATCTAGTTGATTTGAAGCAGTTCCGAGAAAGTCTAAACATAATCCCCACTTTTCCCTCCTGGCACTTTCCATGTGGGAGATATAGCAGGATTTATATTGGTTTTGAGGCCAACTCAATGGACAGTGTAGGGAGAAAAGTTCCTGGCTCCTTGAATGCCGTTCCTGGAGACACTGCGATCAATGTGGGAGATATGTCAAGATGTGTGTTGGTTTTGAGGACGTCTCTCTGGAGAGTCTTAGCAAAGAGGTCACATGGATAATCAGAGCAATTCTCAGAGACACTGAGAACAAGCTCGACAATTCCCTCCTGGCACTTTCCCCGTAGGAGATACCGCAAGACGTTTCTGTATATTGGGCACTGCGCTCTGCAGGGTGTTAGCAGAGACTTTCCCGGGACAGTGAAACCCTATGTCAGAGACACTGAGAAGAAGCCCCAATGTTCTTGGGGCTGGGTGTTAGCAGAGGTGTTAGCAGAGACTTTCCCGGGACAGTGAAACCCTATGTCAGAGACACTGAGAAGAAGCCCCAATGTTCCCTCCAGGCACTTTCAGTGTGGGTGCCTTCTCCACGTGGTTCCTGGTTTCACTGCAGCTCTGAAGAGAATGTTAGCAAAGAGGTAACCAGGACAGTGAAAACAGTACTCAAAGACAGGGAGAGCAAGCTCTCTCTTGGCACTTTGGATGTGGGACATACAGCGAGATGTTTGCTGCATTTGCGTTTGGCTGTTGGGAGATTTACAGCACAAAGATATCTAGTTGATTTGAAGCAGTTCCGAGAAAGTCTCTGTATATTGAGCACTGCGCTCCGCAGGGTGTTTGCAGAGACTTTCCCGGGACAGTGAAACCCTATGTCAGAGACACTGAGAAGAAGCCCCAATGTTCCCTCCAGGCACTTTCAGTGTGGGTGCCTTCTCCACGTGGTTCCTGGTTTCACTGCAGCTCTGAAGAGAATGTTAGCAAAGAGGTAACCGGGACAGTGAAAACAGTACTCAAAGACAGGGAGAGCAAGCTCTCTCTTGGCACTTTGGATGTGGGACATACAGCGAGATGTTTGCTGCATTTGCGTTTGGCTATTGGGTGTTTTACAGCACAAAGATATCTAGTTGATTTGAAGCAGTTCCGAGAAAGTCTAAACATAATCCCCACTTTTCCCTCCTGGCACTTTCCATGTGGGAGATATAGCAGGATGTAGATTGGTTTTGAGGACAACTCAATGGACAGTGTAGGGAGAAAAGTTCCTGGCTCCTTGAATGCCGTTCCTGGAGACACTGCGATCAATGTGGGAGATATGTCAAGATGTGTGTTGGTAAAGAGGTCACACGGATAATCAGAGCAATTCTCAGAGACACTGAGAACAAGCTCGACAATTCCCTCCTGGCACTTTCCCTGTAGGAGATACCGCAAGACGTTTCTGTATATTGGGCACTGCGCTCTGCAGGGTGTTAGCAGAGACTTTCCCGGGACAGTGAAACCCTATGTCAGAGACAATGAGAAGAAGCCCCAATGTTCCCTCCAGGCACTTTCAGTGTGGGTGCCTACTCGACGTGGTTCCTGGTTTCACTGCAGCTCTGAAGAGAATGTTAGCAAAGAGCTCATCGGGACAGTGAAAACAGTACTCAAAGACAGGGAGAGCAAGCTCTCTCTTGGCACTTTGGATGTGGGACATACAGTGAGATGTTTGCTGCATTTGCGTTTGGCTGTTGGGAGATTTACAGCACAAAGATATCTAGTTGATTTGAAGCAGTTCCGAGAAAGTCTAAACATAATCCCCACTTTTCCCTCCTGGCATTTTCCATGTGGGAGATATAGCAGGATGTATATTGGTTTTGAGGCCAACTCAATGGACAGTGTAGGGAGAAAAGTTCCTGGCTCCTTGAATGCCGTTCCTGGAGACACTGCGATCAATGTGGGAGATATGTCAAGATGTGTGTTGGTTTTGAGGACGGCTCTCTGGAGAGTCTTAGCAAAGAGGTCACACGGATAATCAGAGCAATTCTCAGAGACACTGAGAAGAAGCTCGACAATTCCCTCCTGGCACTTTCCCTGTAGGAGATACCGCAAGACGTTTCTGTATATTGGGCACAGCGTTCTGCAGGGTGTTAGCAGAGACTTTCCCGGGACAGTGAAACCCTATGGTCAGAGACACTGAGAAGAAGCCCCAATGTTCCCTCCAGGCACTTTCAGTGTGGGTGCCTTCTCCACGTGGTTCCTGGTTTCACTGCAGCTCTGAAGAGAATGTTAGCAAAGAGGTAACCGGGACAGTGAAAACAGTACTCAAAGACAGGGAGAGCAAGCTCTCTCTTGGCACTTTGGATGTGGGACATACAGCGAGATGTTTGCTGCATTTGCGTTTGGCTGTTGGGAGATTTACAGCACAAAGATATCTAGTTGATTTGAAGCAGTTCCGGGAAAGTCTAAACATAATCCCCACTATTCCCTCCTGGCACTTTCCATGTGGGAGATATAGCAGGATGTAGATTGGTTTTGAGGACAACTCAATGGACAGTGTAGGGAGAAAAGTTCCTGGCTCCTTGAATGCCGTTCCTGGAGACACTGCGATCAATGTGGGAGATATGTCAAGATGTGTGTTGGTAAAGAGGTCACACGGATAATCAGAGCAATTCTCAGAGGCACTGAGAACAAGCTCGACAATTCCCTCCTGGCACTTTCCCTGTAGGAGATACGGCAAGACGTTTCTGTATATTGGGCACTGCGCTCTGCAGGGTGTTAGCAGAGACTTTCCTGGGACAGTGAAACCCTGTGTCAGAGACACTGAGAAGAAGCCCCAATGTTCCCTCCAGGCACTTTCAGTGTGGGTGCCTTCTCCACGTGGTTCCTGGTTTCACTGCAGCTCTGAAGAGAATGTTAGCAAAGAGGTAACCGGGACAGTGAAAACAGTACTCAAAGAGAGGGAGAGCAAGCTCTACATTACTCTTTTAGCACTTTGGATGTGGGACTTACAGCGAGATGTTTGCTGCATTTGCGTTTGGCTGTTGGGAGATTTACAGCACAAAGATATCTAGTTGATTTGAAGCAGTTCCGAGAAAGTCTCTGTATATTGAGCACTGCGCTCCGCAGGGTGTTTGCAGAGACTTTCCCGGGACAGTGAAACCCTATGGTCAGAGACACTGAGAAGAAGCCCCAATGTTCCCTCCAGGCACTTTCAGTGTGGGTGCCTTCTCCACGTGGTTCCTGGTTTCACTGCAGCTCTGAAGAGAATGTTAGCAAAGATGTCATCGGGACAGTGAAAACTTACTCAAAGACAGGGAGAGCAAGCTCTACATTACTCTCTTGGCACTTTGGATGTGGGACATACAGCGAGATGTTTGCTGCATTTGCGTTTGGCTATTGGGTGATTTACAGCACAAAGATATCTAGTTGATTTGAAGCAGTTCCGAGAAAGTCTAAACATAATCCCCACTTTTCCCTCCTGGCACTTTCCATGTGGGAGATATAGCAGGATGTAGATTGGTTTTGAGGCCAACTCAATGGACAGTGTAGGGAGAAAAGTTCCTGGCTCCTTGAATGCCGTTCCTGGAGACACTGCGATCAATGTGGGAGATATGTCAAGATGTGTGTTGGTAAAGAGGTCACACGGATAATCAGAGCAATTCTCAGAGACACTGAGAACAAGCTCGACAATTCCCTCCTGGCACTTTCCCTGTAGGAGATACCGCAAGACGTTTCTGTATATTGGGCACTGCGCTCTGCAGGGTGTTAGCAGAGACTTTCCCGGGACAGTGAAACCCTATGTCAGAGACACTGAGAAGAAGCCCTAATGTTCCCTCCAGGCACTTTCAGTGTGGGTGCCTTCTCCACGTGGTTCCTGGTTTCACTGCAGCTCTGAAGAGAATGTTAGCAAAGAGGTAACCGGGACAGTGAAAACAGTACTCAAAGACAGGGAGAGCAAGCTCTACATTACTCTCTTAGCACTTTGGATGTGGGACATACAGCGAGATGTTTGCTGCTTTTGCGTTTGGCTGTTGGGAGATTTACAGCACAAAGTCATCTAGTTGATTTGAAGCAGTTCCGAGAAAGTCTAAACATAATCCCCACTTTTCCCTCCTGGCATTTTCCATGTGGGAGATATAGCAGGATGTATATTGGTTTTGAGGACAACTCAATGGACAGTGTAGGGAGAAAAGTTCCTGGCTCCTTGAATGCCGTTCCTGGAGACACTGCGATCAATGTGGGAGATATGTCAAGATGTGTGTTGCTTTTGAGGACGTCTCTCTGGAGAGTCTTAGCAAAGAGGTCACACGGATAATCAGAGCAATTCTCAGAGACACTGAGAACAAGCTCGACAATTCCCTCCTGGCACTTTCCCTGTAGGAGATACCACAAGACGTTTCTGTATATTGGGCACTGCGCTCTGCAGGGTGTTAGCAGAGACTTTCCCGGGACAGTGAAACCCTATGTCAGAGACAATGAGAAGAAGCCCCAATGTTCCCTCCAGGCACTTTCAGTGTGGGTGCCTACTCGACGTGGTTCCTGGTTTCACTGCAGCTCTGAAGAGAATGTTAGCAAAGAGCTCATCGGGACAGTGAAAACAGTACTCAAAGACAGGGAGAGCAAGCTCTACATTACTCTCTTGGCACTTTGGATGTGGGACATACAGCGAGATGTTTGCTGCATTTGCGTTTGGCTGTTGGGAGATTTACAGCACAAAGATATCTAGTTGATTTGAAGCAGTTCCGAGAAAGTCTCTGTATATTGAGCACTGCGCTCCGCAGGGTGTTTGCAGAGACTTTCCCGGGACAGTGAAACCCTATGTCAGAGACACTGAGAAGAAGCCCCAATGTTCCCTCCAGGCACTTTCAGTGTGGGTGCCTTCTCCACGTGGTTCCTGGTTTCACTGCAGCTCTGAAGAGAATGTTAGCAAAGAGGTAACCGGGACAGTGAAAACAGTACTCAAAGACAGGGAGAGCAAGCTCTCTCTTGGCACTTTGGATGTGGGACATACAGCGAGATGTTTGCTGCATTTGCGTTTGGCTGTTGGGAGATTTACAGCACAAAGATATCTAGTTGATTTGAAGCAGTTCCGAGAAAGTCTAAACATAATCCCCACTTTTCCCTCCTGGCACTTTCCATGTGGGAGATATAGCAGGATGTAGATTGGTTTTGAGGCCAACTCAATGGACAGTGTAGGGAGAAAAGTTCCTGGCTCCTTGAATGCCGTTCCTGGAGACACTGCGATCAATGTGGGAGATATGTCAAGATGTGTGTTGGTTTTGAGGACGGCTCTCTGGAGAGTCTTAGCAAAGAGGTCACACGGATAATCAGAGCAATTCTCACAGACACTGAGAAGAAGCTCGACAATTCCCTCCTGGCACTTTCCCTGTAGGAGATACCGCAAGACGTTTCTGTATATTGGGCACTGCGTTCTGCAGGGTGTTAGCAGAGACTTTCCCGGGACAGTGAAACCCTATGTCAGAGACACTGAGAAGAAGCCCCAATGTTCCCTCCAGGCACTTTCAGTGTGGGTGCCTTCTCCACGTGGTTCCTGGTTTCACTGCAGCTCTGAAGAGAATGTTAGCAAAGAGGTAACCGGGACAGTGAAAACAGTACTCAAAGACAGGGAGAGCAAGCTCTCTCTTGGCACTTTGGATGTGGGACATACAGCGAGATGTTTGCTGCATTTGCGTTTGGCTGTTGGGAGATTTACAGCACAAAGATATCTAGTTGATTTGAAGCAGTTCCGAGAAAGTCTAAACATAATCCCCACTTTTCCCTCCTGGCACTTTCCATGTGGGAGATATAGCAGGATGTATATTGGTTTTGAGGACAACTTAATGGACAGTGTAGGGAGAAAAGTTTCCCTGTAGGAGATACCGCAAGACGTTTCTGTTTATTGGGCACAGCGCTCTGCAGGGTGTTAGCAGAGACTTTCCCGGGACAGTGAAACCCTATGGTCAGAGACACTGAGAAGAAGCCCCAATGTTCCCTCCAGGCACTTTCAGTGTGGGTGCCTTCTCCACTTGGTTCCTGGTTTCACTGCAGCTCTGAAGAGAATGTTAGCAAAGAGGTAACCGGGACAGTGAAAACAGTGCTCAAAGACAGGGAGAGCAAGCTCTCTCTTGGCACTTTGGATGTGGGACATACAGCGAGATGTTTGCTGCTTTTGCGTTTGGCTGTTGGGAGATTTACAGCACAAAGATATCTAGTTGATTTGAAGCAGTTCCGAGAAAGTCTAAACATAATCCCCACTTTTCCCTCCTGGCACTTTCCATGTGGGAGATATAGCAGGATTTATATTGGTTTTGAGGCCAACTCAATGGACAGTGTAGGGAGAAAAGTTCCTGGCTCCTTGAATGCCGTTCCTGGAGACACTGCGATCAATGTGGGAGATATGTCAAGATGTGTGTTGGTTTTGAGGACGTCTCTCTGGAGAGTCTTAGCAAAGAGGTCACATGGATAATCAGAGCAATTCTCAGAGACACTGAGAACAAGCTCGACAATTCCCTCCTGGCACTTTCCCCGTAGGAGATACCGCAAGACGTTTCTGTATATTGGGCACTGCGCTCTGCAGGGTGTTAGCAGAGACTTTCCCGGGACAGTGAAACCCTATGTCAGAGACACTGAGAAGAAGCCCCAATGTTCTTGGGGCTGGGTGTTAGCAGAGGTGTTAGCAGAGACTTTCCCGGGACAGTGAAACCCTATGTCAGAGACACTGAGAAGAAGCCCCAATGTTCCCTCCAGGCACTTTCAGTGTGGGTGCCTTCTCCACGTGGTTCCTGGTTTCACTGCAGCTCTGAAGAGAATGTTAGCAAAGAGGTAACCAGGACAGTGAAAACAGTACTCAAAGACAGGGAGAGCAAGCTCTCTCTTGGCACTTTGGATGTGGGACATACAGCGAGATGTTTGCTGCATTTGCGTTTGGCTGTTGGGAGATTTACAGCACAAAGATATCTAGTTGATTTGAAGCAGTTCCGAGAAAGTCTCTGTATATTGAGCACTGCGCTCCGCAGGGTGTTTGCAGAGACTTTCCCGGGACAGTGAAACCCTATGTCAGAGACACTGAGAAGAAGCCCCAATGTTCCCTCCAGGCACTTTCAGTGTGGGTGCCTTCTCCACGTGGTTCCTGGTTTCACTGCAGCTCTGAAGAGAATGTTAGCAAAGAGGTAACCGGGACAGTGAAAACAGTACTCAAAGACAGGGAGAGCAAGCTCTCTCTTGGCACTTTGGATGTGGGACATACAGCGAGATGTTTGCTGCATTTGCGTTTGGCTATTGGGTGTTTTACAGCACAAAGATATCTAGTTGATTTGAAGCAGTTCCGAGAAAGTCTAAACATAATCCCCACTTTTCCCTCCTGGCACTTTCCATGTGGGAGATATAGCAGGATGTAGATTGGTTTTGAGGACAACTCAATGGACAGTGTAGGGAGAAAAGTTCCTGGCTCCTTGAATGCCGTTCCTGGAGACACTGCGATCAATGTGGGAGATATGTCAAGATGTGTGTTGGTAAAGAGGTCACACGGATAATCAGAGCAATTCTCAGAGACACTGAGAACAAGCTCGACAATTCCCTCCTGGCACTTTCCCTGTAGGAGATACCGCAAGACGTTTCTGTATATTGGGCACTGCGCTCTGCAGGGTGTTAGCAGAGACTTTCCCGGGACAGTGAAACCCTATGTCAGAGACAATGAGAAGAAGCCCCAATGTTCCCTCCAGGCACTTTCAGTGTGGGTGCCTACTCGACGTGGTTCCTGGTTTCACTGCAGCTCTGAAGAGAATGTTAGCAAAGAGCTCATCGGGACAGTGAAAACAGTACTCAAAGACAGGGAGAGCAAGCTCTACATTACTCTCTTAGCACTTTGGATGTGGGACATACAGCGAGATGTTTGCTGCATTTGCGTTTGGCTGTTGGGAGATTTACAGCACAAAGATATCTAGTTGATTTGAAGCAGTTCCGAGAAAGTCTCTGTATATTGAGCACTGCGCTCTGCAGGGTGTTAGCAGAGACTTTCCCGGGACAGTGAAACCCTATGTCAGAGACACTGAGAAGAAGCCCCAATGTTCCCTCCAGGCACTTTCAGTGTGGGTGCCTTCTCCACGTGGTTCCTGGTTTCACTGCAGCTCTGAAGAGAATGTTAGCAAAGAGGTAACCGGGACAGTGAAAACAGTACTCAAAGACAGGGAGAGCAAGCTCTCTCTTGGCATTTTGGATGTGGGACATACAGCGAGATGTTTGCTGCATTTGCGTTTGGCTGTTGGGAGATTTACAGCACAAAGATATCTAGTTGATTTGAAGCAGTTCCGAGAAAGTCTAAACATAATCCCCACTTTTCCCTCCTGGCATTTTCCATGTGGGAGATATAGCAGGATGTATATTGGTTTTGAGGCCAACTCAATGGACAGTGTAGGGAGAAAAGTTCCTGGCTCCTTGAATGCCGTTCCTGGAGACACTGCGATCAATGTGGGAGATATGTCAAGATGTGTGTTGGTTTTGAGGACGGCTCTCTGGAGAGTCTTAGCAAAGAGGTCACACGGATAATCAGAGCAATTCTCAGAGACACTGAGAACAAGCTCGACAATTCCCTCCTGGCACTTTCCCTGTAGGAGATACCGCAAGACATTTCTGTATATTGGGCACTGCGCTCTGCAGGGTGTTAGCAGAGACTTTCCCGGGACAGTGAAACCCTATGTCAGAGACATTGAGAAGAAGCCCCAATGTTCCCTCCAGGCACTTTCAGTGTGGGTGCCTTCTCCACGTGGTTCCTGGTTTCACTGCAGCTCTGAAGAGAATGTTAGCAAAGAGCTCATTGGGACAGTGAAAACAGGTCTCAAAGACAGGGAGAGCAAGCTCTCTCTTGGCACTTTGGATGTGGGACATACAGCGAGATGTTTGCTGCATTTGCGTTTGGCTGTTGGGAGATTTACAGCACAAAGATATCTAGTTGATTTGAAGCAGTTCCGAGAAAGTCTAAACATAATCCCCACTTTTCCCTCCTGGCACTTTCCATGTGGGAGATATAGCAGGATGTATATTGGTTTTGAGGACAACTTAATGGACAGTGTAGGGAGAAAAGTTTCCCTGTAAGAGATACCGCAAGACGTTTCTGTTTATTGGGCACAGCGCTCTGCAGGGTGTTAGCAGAGACTTTCCCGGGACAGTGAAACCCTATGTCAGAGACACTGAGAAGAAGCCCCAATGTTCCCTCCAGGCACTTTCAGTGTGGGTGCCTTCTCCACGTGGTTCCTGGTTTCACTGCAGCTCTGAAGAGAATGTTAGCAAAGAGGTAACCGGGACAGTGAAAACAGTGCTCAAAGACAGGGAGAGCAAGCTCTCTCTTGGCACTTTGGATGTGGGACATACAGCGAGATATTTGCTGCTTTTGCGTTTGGCTGTTGGGAGATTTACAGCACAAAGATATCTAGTTGATTTGAAGCAGTTCCGAGAAAGTCTAAACATAATCCCCACTTTTATCTCCTGGCACTTTCCATGTGGGAGATATAGCAGGATGTATATTGGTTTTGAGGCCAACTCAAAGGACAGTGTAGGGAGAAAAGTTCCTGGCTCCTTGAATGCCGTTCCTGGAGACACTGCGATCAATGTGGGAGATATGTCAGGATGTGTGTTGGTAAAGAGGTCACACGGATAATCAGAGCAATTCTCAGAGACACTGAGAACAAGCTCGACAATTCCCTCCTGGCACTTTCCCTGTAGGAGATACCGCAAGACGTTTCTGTATATTGGGCACTGCGCTCTGCAGGGTGTTAGCAGAGACTTTCCCGGGACAGTGAAACCCTATGGTCAGAGACACTGAGAAGAAGCCCCAATGTTCCCTCCAGGCACTTCCAGTGTGGGTGCCTTCTCCACGTGGTTCCTGGTTTCACTGCAGCTCTGAAGAGAATGTTAGCAAAGAGGTAACCGGGACAGTGAAAACAGTACTCAAAGACAGGGAGAGCAAGCTCTACATTACTCTCTTAGCACTTTGGATGTGGGACATACAGCGAGATGTTTGCTGCATTTGCGTTTGGCTGTTGGGAGATTTACAGCACAAAGATATCTAGTTGATTTGAAGCAGTTCCGAGAAAGTCTAAACATAATCCCCACTTTTCCCTCCTGGCACTTTCCATGTGGGAGATATAGCAGGATGTAGATTGGTTTTGAGGACAACTTAATGGACAGTGTAGGGAGAAAAGTTTCCCTGTAGGAGATACCGCAAGACGTTTCTGTTTATTGGGCACAGCGCTCTGCAGGGTGTTAGCAGAGACTTTCCCGGGACAGTGAAACCCTATGGTCAGAGACACTGAGAAGAAGCCCCAATGTTCCCTCCAGGCACTTTCAGTGTGGGTGCCTTCTCCACGTGGTTCCTGGTTTCACTGCAGCTCTGAAGAGAATGTTAGCAAAGAGGTAACCGGGACAGTGAAAACAGTGCTCAAAGACAGGGAGAGCAAGCTCTCTCTTGGCACTTTGGATGTGGGACATACAGCGAGATGTTTGCTGCATTTGCGTTTGGCTGTTGGGAGATTTACAGCACAAAGATATCTAGTTGATTTGAAGCAGTTCCGAGAAAGTCTAAACATAATCCCCACTTTTCCCTCCTGGCACTTTCCATGTGGGAGATATAGCAGGATGTATATTGGTTTTGAGGCCAACTCAAAGGACAGTGTAGGGAGAAAAGTTCCTGGCTCCTTGAATGCCGTTCCTGGAGACACTGCGATCAATATGGGAGATATGTCAAGATGTGTGTTGGTTTTGAGGACGGCTCTCTGGAGAGTCTTAGCAAAGAGGTCACACGGATAATCAGAGCAATTCTCAGAGACACTGAGAACAAGCTCGACAATTCCCTCCTGGCACTTTCCCTGTAGGAGATACCGCAAGACGTTTCTGTATATTGGGCACTGCGCTCTGCAGGGTGTTAGCAGAGACTTTCCCGGGACAGTGAAACCCTATGTCAGAGACACTGAGAAGAAGCCCCAATGTTCCCTCCAGGCACTTTCAGTGTGGGTGCCTTCTCCACGTGGTTCCTGGTTTCACTGCAGCTCTGAAGAGAATGTTAGCAAAGAGCTCATCGGGACAGTGAAAACAGTACTCAAAGACAGGGAGAGCAAGCTCTACATTACTCTCTTAGCGCTTTGGATGTGGGACATACAGCGAGATGTTTGCTGCTTTTGCGTTTGGCTGTTGGGAGATTTACAGCACAAAGATATCTAGTTGATTTGAAGCAGTTCCGAGAAAGTCTAAACATAATCCCCACTTTTCCCTCCTGGCACTTTCCATGTGGGAGATATAGCAGGATGTATATTGGTTTTGAGGACAACTTAATGGACAGTGTAGGGAGAAAAGTTTCCCTGTAGGAGATACCGCAAGACGTTTCTGTATATTGGGCACTGCGCTCTGCAGGGTGTTAGCAGAGACTTTCCCGGGACAGTGAAACCCTATGGTCAGAGACACTGAGAAGAAGCCCCAATGTTCCCTCCAGGCACTTTCAGTGTGGGTGCCTTCTCCACGTGGTTCCTGGTTTCACTGCAGCTCTGAAGAGAATGTTAGCAAAGAGGTAACCGGGACAGTGAAAACAGTGCTCAAAGACAGGGAGAGCAAGCTCTACATTACTCTCTTAACACTTTGGATGTGGGACATACAGCGAAATGTTTGCTGCTTTTGTGTTTGGCTGATGGGAGATTTACAGCACAAAGATATCTAGTTGATTTGAAGCAGTTCCGAGAAAGTCTCTGTATATTGAGCACTGCGCTCTGCAGGGTTTTAGCAGAGACTTTCCCGGGACAGTGAAACCCTATGGTCAGAGACACTGAGAAGAAGCCCCAATGTTCCCTCCAGGCACTTTCAGTGTGGGTGCCTTCTCCACGTGGTTCCTGGTTTCACTGCAGCTCTGAAGAGAATGTTAGCAAAGAGGTAACCGGGACAGTGAAAACAGTGCTCAAAGACAGGGAGAGCAAGCTCTACATTACTCTCTTAACACTTTGGATGTGGGACATACAGCGAAATGTTTGCTGCTTTTGTGTTTGGCTGATGGGAGATTTACAGCACAAAGATATCTAGTTGATTTGAAGCAGTTCCGAGAAAGTCTCTGTATATTGAGCACTGCGCTCTGCAGGGTGTTAGCAGAGACTTTCCCGGGACAGTGAAACCCTATGGTCAGAGACACTGAGAAGAAGCCCCAATGTTCCCTCCAGGCACTTTCAGTGTGGGTGCCTTCTCCACGTGGTTCCTGGTTTCACTGCAGCTCTGAAGAGAATGTTAGCAAATTGCTCATCGGGACAGGGAAAACAGTACTCAAAGACAGGGAGAGCAAGCTCTCTCTTGGCACTTTGGATGTGGGACATACAGCGAGATGTTTGCTGCATTTGCGTTTGGCTGTTGGGAGATTTACAGCACAAAGATATCTAGTTGATTTGAAGCAGTTCCGAGAAAGTCTAAACATAATCCCCACTTTTCCCTCCTGGCACTTTCCATGTGGGAGATATAGCAGGATGTATATTGGTTTTGAGGCCAACTCAAAGGACAGTGTAGGGAGAAAAATTCCTGGCTCCTTGAATGCCATTCCTGGAGACACTGCGATCAATGTGGGAGATATGTCAAGATGTGTGTTGGTTTTGAGGACGTCTCTCTGGAGAGTCTTAGCAAAGAGGTCACACGGATAATCAGAGCAATTCTCAGAGACACTGAGAACAAGCTCGACAATTCCCTCCTGGCACTTTCCCTGTAGGAGATACCGCAAGACGTTTCTGTATATTGGGCACTGCGCTCTGCAGGGTGTTAGCAGAGACTTTCCCGGGACAGTGAAACCCTATGTCAGAGACACTGAGAAGAAGCCCCAATGTTCCCTCCAGGCACTTTCAGTGTGGGTGCCTTCTCCACGTGGTTCCTGGTTTCACTGCAGCTCTGAAGAGAATGTTAGCAAAGAGGTAACCGGGACAGTGAAAACAGGTCTCAAAGACAGGGAGAGCAAGCTCTCTCTTGGCACTTTGGATGTGGGACATACAGCGAGATGTTTGCTGCATTTGCGTTTGGCTGTTGGGAGATTTACAGCACAAAGATATCTAGTTGATTTGAAGCAGTTCCGAGAAAGTCTAAACATAATCCCCACTTTTCCCTCCTGGCACTTTCCATGTGGGAGATATAGCAGGATGTATATTGGTTTTGAGGCCAACTCAAAGGACAGTGTAGGGAGAAAAGTTCCTGGCTCCTTGAATGCCGTTCCTGGAGACACTGCGATCAATGTGGGAGATATGTCAAGATGTGTGTTGGTAAAGAGGTCACACGGATAATCAGAGCAATTCTCAGAGACACTGAGAACAAGCTCGACAATTCCCTCCTGGCACTTTCCCTGTAGGAGATACCGCAAGACGTTTCTGTATATTGGGCACTGCGCTCTGCAGGGTGTTAGCAGAGACTTTCCCGGGACAGTGAAACCCTATGTCAGAGACACTGAGAAGAAGCCCTAATGTTCCCTCCAGGCACTTTCAGTGTGGGTGCCTTCTCCACGTGGTTCCTGGTTTCACTGCAGCTCTGAAGAGAATGTTAGCAAAGAGGTAACCGGGACAGTGAAAACAGTACTCAAAGACAGGGAGAGCAAGCTCTACATTACTCTCTTAGCACTTTGGATGTGGGACATACAGCGAGATGTTTGCTGCATTTGCGTTTGGCTGTTGGGAGATTTACAGCACAAATATATCTAGTTGATTTGAAGCAGTTCCGAGAAAGTCTCTGTATATTGAGCACTGCGCTCTGCAGGGTGTTAGCAGAGACTTTCCCGGGACAGTGAAACCCTATGTCAGAGACACTGAGAAGAAGCCCCAATGTTCCCTCCAGGCACTTTCAGTGTGGGTGCCTTCTCCACGTGGTTCCTGGTTTCACTGCAGCTCTGAAGAGAATGTTAGCAAAGAGGTAACCGGGACAGTGAAAACAGTACTCAAAGACAGGGAGAGCAAGCTCTCTCTTGGCACTTTGGATGTGGGACATACAGCGAGATGTTTGCTGCATTTGCGTTTGGCTGTTGGGAGATTTACAGCACAAAGATATCTAGTTGATTTGAAGCAGTTCCGAGAAAGTCTAAACATAATCCCCACTTTTCCCTCCTGGCACTTTCCATGTGGGAGATATAGCAGGATGTATATTGGTTTTGAGGACAACTTAATGGACAGTGTAGGGAGAAAAGTTTCCCTGTAGGAGATACCGCAAGACGTTTCTGTTTATTGGGCACAGCGCTCTGCAGGGTGTTAGCAGAGACTTTCCCGGGACAGTGAAACCCTATGGTCAGAGACACTGAGAAGAAGCCCCAATGTTCCCTCCAGGCACTTTCAGTGTGGGTGCCTTCTCCACTTGGTTCCTGGTTTCACTGCAGCTCTGAAGAGAATGTTAGCAAAGAGGTAACCGGGACAGTGAAAACAGTGCTCAAAGACAGGGAGAGCAAGCTCTCTCTTGGCACTTTGGATGTGGGACATACAGCGAGATGTTTGCTGCTTTTGCGTTTGGCTGTTGGGAGATTTACAGCACAAAGATATCTAGTTGATTTGAAGCAGTTCCGAGAAAGTCTAAACATAATCCCCACTTTTCCCTCCTGGCACTTTCCATGTGGGAGATATAGCAGGATTTATATTGGTTTTGAGGCCAACTCAATGGACAGTGTAGGGAGAAAAGTTCCTGGCTCCTTGAATGCCGTTCCTGGAGACACTGCGATCAATGTGGGAGATATGTCAAGATGTGTGTTGGTTTTGAGGACGTCTCTCTGGAGAGTCTTAGCAAAGAGGTCACATGGATAATCAGAGCAATTCTCAGAGACACTGAGAACAAGCTCGACAATTCCCTCCTGGCACTTTCCCCGTAGGAGATACCGCAAGACGTTTCTGTATATTGGGCACTGCGCTCTGCAGGGTGTTAGCAGAGACTTTCCCGGGACAGTGAAACCCTATGTCAGAGACACTGAGAAGAAGCCCCAATGTTCTTGGGGCTGGGTGTTAGCAGAGGTGTTAGCAGAGACTTTCCCGGGACAGTGAAACCCTATGTCAGAGACACTGAGAAGAAGCCCCAATGTTCCCTCCAGGCACTTTCAGTGTGGGTGCCTTCTCCACGTGGTTCCTGGTTTCACTGCAGCTCTGAAGAGAATGTTAGCAAAGAGGTAACCAGGACAGTGAAAACAGTACTCAAAGACAGGGAGAGCAAGCTCTCTCTTGGCACTTTGGATGTGGGACATACAGCGAGATGTTTGCTGCATTTGCGTTTGGCTGTTGGGAGATTTACAGCACAAAGATATCTAGTTGATTTGAAGCAGTTCCGAGAAAGTCTCTGTATATTGAGCACTGCGCTCCGCAGGGTGTTTGCAGAGACTTTCCCGGGACAGTGAAACCCTATGTCAGAGACACTGAGAAGAAGCCCCAATGTTCCCTCCAGGCACTTTCAGTGTGGGTGCCTTCTCCACGTGGTTCCTGGTTTCACTGCAGCTCTGAAGAGAATGTTAGCAAAGAGGTAACCGGGACAGTGAAAACAGTACTCAAAGACAGGGAGAGCAAGCTCTCTCTTGGCACTTTGGATGTGGGACATACAGCGAGATGTTTGCTGCATTTGCGTTTGGCTATTGGGTGATTTACAGCACAAAGATATCTAGTTGATTTGAAGCAGTTCCGAGAAAGTCTAAACATAATCCCCACTTTTCCCTCCTGGCACTTTCCATGTGGGAGATATAGCAGGATGTAGATTGGTTTTGAGGACAACTCAATGGACAGTGTAGGGAGAAAAGTTCCTGGCTCCTTGAATGCCGTTCCTGGAGACACTGCGATCAATGTGGGAGATATGTCAAGATGTGTGTTGGTAAAGAGGTCACACGGATAATCAGAGCAATTCTCAGAGACACTGAGAACAAGCTCGACAATTCCCTCCTGGCACTTTCCCTGTAGGAGATACCGCAAGACGTTTCTGTATATTGGGCACTGCGCTCTGCAGGGTGTTAGCAGAGACTTTCCCGGGACAGTGAAACCCTATGTCAGAGACAATGAGAAGAAGCCCCAATGTTCCCTCCAGGCACTTTCAGTGTGGGTGCCTACTCGACGTGGTTCCTGGTTTCACTGCAGCTCTGAAGAGAATGTTAGCAAAGAGCTCATCGGGACAGTGAAAACAGTACTCAAAGACAGGGAGAGCAAGCTCTACATTACTCTCTTAGCACTTTGGATGTGGGACATACAGCGAGATGTTTGCTGCATTTGCGTTTGGCTGTTGGGAGATTTACAGCACAAAGATATCTAGTTGATTTGAAGCAGTTCCGAGAAAGTCTCTGTATATTGAGCACTGCGCTCTGCAGGGTGTTAGCAGAGACTTTCCCGGGACAGTGAAACCCTATGTCAGAGACACTGAGAAGAAGCCCCAATGTTCCCTCCAGGCACTTTCAGTGTGGGTGCCTTCTCCACGTGGTTCCTGGTTTCACTGCAGCTCTGAAGAGAATGTTAGCAAAGAGGTAACCGGGACAGTGAAAACAGTACTCAAAGACAGGGAGAGCAAGCTCTCTCTTGGCATTTTGGATATGGGACATACAGCGAGATGTTTGCTGCATTTGCGTTTGGCTGTTGGGAGATTTACAGCACAAAGATATCTAGTTGATTTGAAGCAGTTCCGAGAAAGTCTAAACATAATCCCCACTTTTCCCTCCTGGCATTTTCCATGTGGGAGATATAGCAGGATGTATATTGGTTTTGAGGCCAACTCAATGGACAGTGTAGGGAGAAAAGTTCCTGGCTCCTTGAATGCCGTTCCTGGAGACACTGCGATCAATGTGGGAGATATGTCAAGATGTGTGTTGGTTTTGAGGACGGCTCTCTGGAGAGTCTTAGCAAAGAGGTCACACGGATAATCAGAGCAATTCTCAGAGACACTGAGAACAAGCTCGACAATTCCCTCCTGGCACTTTCCCTGTAGGAGATACCGCAAGACATTTCTGTATATTGGGCACTGCGCTCTGCAGGGTGTTAGCAGAGACTTTCCCGGGACAGTGAAACCCTATGTCAGAGACATTGAGAAGAAGCCCCAATGTTCCCTCCAGGCACTTTCAGTGTGGGTGCCTTCTCCACGTGGTTCCTGGTTTCACTGCAGCTCTGAAGAGAATGTTAGCAAAGAGCTCATTGGGACAGTGAAAACAGGTCTCAAAGACAGGGAGAGCAAGCTCTCTCTTGGCACTTTGGATGTGGGACATACAGCGAGATGTTTGCTGCATTTGCGTTTGGCTGTTGGGAGATTTACAGCACAAAGATATCTAGTTGATTTGAAGCAGTTCCGAGAAAGTCTAAACATAATCCCCACTTTTCCCTCCTGGCACTTTCCATGTGGGAGATATAGCAGGATGTATATTGGTTTTGAGGACAACTTAATGGACAGTGTAGGGAGAAAAGTTTCCCTGTAGGAGATACCGCAAGACGTTTCTGTTTATTGGGCACAGCGCTCTGCAGGGTGTTAGCAGAGACTTTCCCGGGACAGTGAAACCCTATGTCAGAGACACTGAGAAGAAGCCCCAATGTTCCCTCCAGGCACTTTCAGTGTGGGTGCCTTCTCCACGTGGTTCCTGGTTTCACTGCAGCTCTGAAGAGAATGTTAGCAAAGAGGTAACCGGGACAGTGAAAACAGTGCTCAAAGACAGGGAGAGCAAGCTCTCTCTTGGCACTTTGGATGTGGGACATACAGCGAGATATTTGCTGCTTTTGCGTTTGGCTGTTGGGAGATTTACAGCACAAAGATATCTAGTTGATTTGAAGCAGTTCCGAGAAAGTCTAAACATAATCCCCACTTTTATCTCCTGGCACTTTCCATGTGGGAGATATAGCAGGATGTATATTGGTTTTGAGGCCAACTCAAAGGACAGTGTAGGGAGAAAAGTTCCTGGCTCCTTGAATGCCGTTCCTGGAGACACTGCGATCAATGTGGGAGATATGTCAGGATGTGTGTTGGTAAAGAGGTCACACGGATAATCAGAGCAATTCTCAGAGACACTGAGAACAAGCTCGACAATTCCCTCCTGGCACTTTCCCTGTAGGAGATACCGCAAGACGTTTCTGTATATTGGGCACTGCGCTCTGCAGGGTGTTAGCAGAGACTTTCCCGGGACAGTGAAACCCTATGTCAGAGACACTGAGAAGAAGCCCCAATGTTCCCTCCAGGCACTTTCAGTGTGGGTGCCTTCTCCACGTGGTTCCTGGTTTCACTGCAGCTCTGAAGAGAATGTTAGCAAAGAGGTAACCGGGACAGTGAAAACAGTACTCAAAGACAGGGAGAGCAAGCTCTACATTACTCTCTTAGCACTTTGGATGTGGGACATACAGCGAGATGTTTGCTGCATTTGCGTTTGGCTGTTGGGAGATTTACAGCACAAAGATATCTAGTTGATTTGAAGCAGTTCCGAGAAAGTCTAAACATAATCCCCACTTTTCCCTCCTGGCACTTTCCATGTGGGAGATATAGCAGGATGCAGATTGGTTTTGAGGACAACTTAATGGACAGTGTAGGGAGAAAAGTTTCCCTGTAGGAGATACCGCAAGACGTTTCTGTTTATTGGGCACAGCGCTCTGCAGGGTGTTAGCAGAGACTTTCCCGGGACAGTGAAACCCTATGGTCAGAGACACTGAGAAGAAGCCCCAATGTTCCCTCCAGGCACTTTCAGTGTGGGTGCCTTCTCCACGTGGTTCCTTGTTTCACTGCAGCTCTGAAGAGAATGTTAGCAAAGAGCTCATCGGGACAGTGAAAACAGTACTCAAAGACAGGGAGAGCAAGCTCTACATTACTCTCTTAGCACTTTGGATGTGGGACATACAGCGAGATGTTTGCTGCTTTTGCGTTTGGCTGTTGGGAGATTTACAGCACAAAGATATCTAGTTGATTTGAAGCAGTTCCGAGAAAGTCTAAACATAATCCCCACTTTTCCCTACTGGCACTTTCCATGTGGGAGATATAGCAGGATGTAGATTGGTTTTGAGGACAACTTAATGGACAGTGTAGGGAGAAAAGTTTCCCTGTAGGAGATACCGCAAGACGTTTCTGTTTATTGGGCACAGCGCTCTGCAGGGTGTTAGCAGAGACTTTCCCGGGACAGTGAAACCCTATGGTCAGAGACACTGAGAAGAAGCCCCAATGTTCCCTCCAGGCACTTTCAGTGTGGGTGCCTTCTCCACGTGGTTCCTGGTTTCACTGCAGCTCTGAAGAGAATGTTAGCAAAGAGGTAACCGGGACAGTGAAAACAGTGCTCAAAGACAGGGAGAGCAAGCTCTCTCTTGGCACTTTGGATGTGGGACATACAGCGAGATGTTTGCTGCATTTGCGTTTGGCTGTTGGGAGATTTACAGCACAAAGATATCTAGTTGATTTGAAGCAGTTCCGAGAAAGTCTAAACATAATCCCCACTTTTCCCTCCTGGCACTTTCCATGTGGGAGATATAGCAGGATGTATATTGGTTTTGAGGCCAACTCAAAGGACAGTGTAGGGAGAAAAGTTCCTGGCTCCTTGAATGCCGTTCCTGGAGACACTGCGATCAATATGGGAGATATGTCAAGATGTGTGTTGGTTTTGAGGACGGCTCTCTGGAGAGTCTTAGCAAAGAGGTCACACGGATAATCAGAGCAATTCTCAGAGACACTGAGAACAAGCTCGACAATTCCCTCCTGGCACTTTCCCTGTAGGAGATACCGCAAGACGTTTCTGTATATTGGGCACTGCGCTCTGCAGGGTGTTAGCAGAGACTTTCCCGGGACAGTGAAACCCTATGTCAGAGACACTGAGAAGAAGCCCCAATGTTCCCTCCAGGCACTTTCAGTGTGGGTGCCTTCTCCACGTGGTTCCTGGTTTCACTGCAGCTCTGAAGAGAATGTTAGCAAAGAGCTCATCGGGACAGTGAAAACAGTACTCAAAGACAGGGAGAGCAAGCTCTACATTACTCTCTTAGCGCTTTGGATGTGGGACATACAGCGAGATGTTTGCTGCTTTTGCGTTTGGCTGTTGGGAGATTTACAGCACAAAGATATCTAGTTGATTTGAAGCAGTTCCGAGAAAGTCTAAACATAATCCCCACTTTTCCCTCCTGGCACTTTCCATGTGGGAGATATAGCAGGATGTATATTGGTTTTGAGGACAACTTAATGGACAGTGTAGGGAGAAAAGTTTCCCTGTAGGAGATACCGCAAGACGTTTCTGTATATTGGGCACTGCGCTCTGCAGGGTGTTAGCAGAGACTTTCCCGGGACAGTGAAACCCTATGGTCAGAGACACTGAGAAGAAGCCCCAATGTTCCCTCCAGGCACTTTCAGTGTGGGTGCCTTCTCCACGTGGTTCCTGGTTTCACTGCAGCTCTGAAGAGAATGTTAGCAAAGAGGTAACCGGGACAGTGAAAACAGTGCTCAAAGACAGGGAGAGCAAGCTCTACATTACTCTCTTAACACTTTGGATGTGGGACATACAGCGAAATGTTTGCTGCTTTTGTGTTTGGCTGATGGGAGATTTACAGCACAAAGATATCTAGTTGATTTGAAGCAGTTCCGAGAAAGTCTCTGTATATTGAGCACTGCGCTCTGCAGGGTGTTAGCAGAGACTTTCCCGGGACAGTGAAACCCTATGGTCAGAGACACTGAGAAGAAGCCCCAATGTTCCCTCCAGGCACTTTCAGTGTGGGTGCCTTCTCCACGTGGTTCCTGGTTTCACTGCAGCTCTGAAGAGAATGTTAGCAAAGAGGTAACCGGGACAGTGAAAACAGTGCTCAAAGACAGGGAGAGCAAGCTCTACATTACTCTCTTAACACTTTGGATGTGGGACATACAGCGAAATGTTTGCTGCTTTTGTGTTTGGCTGATGGGAGATTTACAGCACAAAGATATCTAGTTGATTTGAAGCAGTTCCGAGAAAGTCTCTGTATATTGAGCACTGCGCTCTGCAGGGTGTTAGCAGAGACTTTCCCGGGACAGTGAAACCCTATGGTCAGAGACACTGAGAAGAAGCCCCAATGTTCCCTCCAGGCACTTTCAGTGTGGGTGCCTTCTCCACGTGGTTCCTGGTTTCACTGCAGCTCTGAAGAGAATGTTAGCAAATTGCTCATCGGGACAGGGAAAACAGTACTCAAAGACAGGGAGAGCAAGCTCTCTCTTGGCACTTTGGATGTGGGACATACAGCGAGATGTTTGCTGCATTTGCGTTTGGCTGTTGGGAGATTTACAGCACAAAGATATCTAGTTGATTTGAAGCAGTTCCGAGAAAGTCTAAACATAATCCCCACTTTTCCCTCCTGGCACTTTCCATGTGGGAGATATAGCAGGATGTATATTGGTTTTGAGGCCAACTCAAAGGACAGTGTAGGGAGAAAAATTCCTGGCTCCTTGAATGCCGTTCCTGGAGACACTGCGATCAATGTGGGAGATATGTCAAGATGTGTGTTGGTTTTGAGGACGTCTCTCTGGAGAGTCTTAGCAAAGAGGTCACACGGATAATCAGAGCAATTCTCAGAGACACTGAGAACAAGCTCGACAATTCCCTCCTGGCACTTTCCCTGTAGGAGATACCGCAAGACGTTTCTGTATATTGGGCACTGCGCTCTGCAGGGTGTTAGCAGAGACTTTCCCGGGACAGTGAAACCCTATGTCAGAGACACTGAGAAGAAGCCCCAATGTTCCCTCCAGGCACTTTCAGTGTGGGTGCCTTCTCCACGTGGTTCCTGGTTTCACTGCAGCTCTGAAGAGAATGTTAGCAAAGAGGTAACCGGGACAGTGAAAACAGGTCTCAAAGACAAGGAGAGCAAGCTCTCTCTTGGCACTTTGGATGTGGGACATACAGCGAGATGTTTGCTGCTTTTGCGTTTGGCTGTTGGGAGATTTACAGCACAAAGATATCTAGTTGATTTGAAGCAGTTCCGAGAAAGTCTAAACATAATCCCCACTTTTCCCTCCTGGCACTTTCCATGTGGGAGATATAGCAGGATGTATATTGGTTTTGAGGCCAACTCAAAGGACAGTGTAGGGAGAAAAGTTCCTGGCTCCTTGAATGCCGTTCCTGGAGACACTGCGATCAATGTGGGAGATATGTCAAGATGTGTGTTGGTTTTGAGGACGTCTCTCTGGAGAGTCTTAGCAAAGAGGTCACATGGATAATCAGAGCAATTCTCAGAGACACTGAGAACAAGCTCGACAATTCCCTCCTGGCACTTTCCCTGTAGGAGATACCGCAAGACGTTTCTGTATATTGGGCACTGCGCTCTGCAGGGTGTTAGCAGAGACTTTCCCGGGACAGTGAAACCCTATGTCAGAGACACTGAGAAGAAGCCCCAATGTTCCCTCCAGGCACTTTCAGTGTGGGTGCCTTCTCCACGTGGTTCCTGGTGTCACTGCAGCTCTGAAGAGAATGTTAGCAAAGAGGTAACCGGGACAGTGAAAACAGTGCTCAAAGACAGGGAGAGCAAGCTCTACATTACTCTCTTAGCACTTTGGATGTGGGACATACAGCGAGATGTTTGCTGCTTTTGTGTTTGGCTGATGGGAGATTTACAGCACAAAGATATCTAGTTGATTTGAAGCAGTTCCGAGAAAGTCTCTGTATATTGAGCACTGCGCTCTGCAGGGTGTTAGCAGAGACTTTCCCGGGACAGTGAAACCCTATGGTCAGAGACACTGAGAAGAAGCCCCAATGTTCCCTCCAGGCACTTTCAGTGTGGGTGCCTTCTCCACGTGGTTCCTGGTTTCACTGCAGCTCTGAAGAGAATGTTAGCAAAGAGGTAACCGGGACAGTGAAAACAGTACTCAAAGACAGGGAGAGCAAGCTCTACATTACTCTCTTGGCACTTTGGATGTGGGACATACAGCGAGATGTTTGCTGCATTTGCGTTTGGCTGTTGGGAGATTTACAGCACAAAGATATCTAGTTGATTTGAAGCAGTTCCGAGAAAGTCTAAACATAATCCCCACTTTTCCCTCCTGGCACTTTCCATGTGGGAGATATAGCAGGATGTAGATTGGTTTTGAGGCCAACTCAATGGACAGTGTAGGGAGAAAAGTTCCTGGCTCCTTGAATGCCGTTCCTGGAGACACTGCGATCAATGTGGGAGATATGTCAAGATGTGTGTTGGTAAAGAGGTCACACGGATAATCAGAGCAATTCTCAGAGACACTGAGAACAAGCTCGACAATTCCCTCCTGGCACTTTCCCTGTAGGAGATACCGCAAGACGTTTCTGTATATTGGGCACTGCGCTCTGCAGGGTGTTAGCA
Source organism: Chroicocephalus ridibundus (assembly GCF_963924245.1). Classification (NCBI taxonomy): domain Eukaryota; kingdom Metazoa; phylum Chordata; class Aves; order Charadriiformes; family Laridae; genus Chroicocephalus; species Chroicocephalus ridibundus. The sequence goes on along the minus strand of NW_026961559.1, from coordinate 101,577 downwards.
GAGACTTTCCCGGGACAGTGAAACCCTATGTCAGAGACACTGAGAAGAAGCCCCAATGTTCCCTCCAGGCACTTTCAGTGTGGGTGCCTTCTCCACGTGGTTCCTGGTTTCACTGCAGCTCTGAAGAGAATGTTAGCAAAGAGCTCATCGGGACAGTGAAAACAGTACTCAAAGACAGGGAGAGCAAGCTCTACATTACTCTCTTAGCACTTTGGATGTGGGACATACAGCGAGATGTTTGCTGCATTTGCGTTTGGCTGTTGGGAGATTTACAGCACAAATATATCTAGTTGATTTGAAGCAGTTCCGAGAAAGTCTCTGTATATTGAGCACTGCGCTCCGCAGGGTGTTAGCAGAGACTTTCCCGGGACAGTGAAACCCTATGTCAGAGACACTGAGAAGAAGCCCCAATGTTCCCTCCAGGCACTTTCAGTGTGGGTGCCTTCTCCACGTGGTTCCTGGTTTCACTGCAGCTCTGAAGAGAATGTTAGCAAAGAGGTAACCGGGACAGTGAAAACAGTACTCAAAGACAGGGAGAGCAAGCTCTCTCTTGGCACTTTGGATGTGGGACATACAGCGAGATGTTTGCTGCATTTGCGTTTGGCTGTTGGGAGATTTACAGCACAAAGATATCTAGTTGATTTGAAGCAGTTCCGAGAAAGTCTAAACATAATCCCCACTTTTCCCTCCTGGCACTTTCCATGTGGGAGATATAGCAGGATGTAGATTGGTTTTGAGGCCAACTCAAAGGACAGTGTAGGGAGAAAAGTTCCTGGCTCCTTGAATGCCGTTCCTGGAGACACTGCGATCAATGTGGGAGATATGTCAAGATGTGTGTTGGTTTTGAGGACGTCTCTCTGGAGAGTCTTAGCAAAGAGGTCACACGGATAATCAGAGCAATTCTCAGAGACACTGAGAACAAGCTCGACAATTCCCTCCTGGCACTTTCCCTGTAGGAGATACCGCAAGACGTTTCTGTATATTGGGCACTGCGCTCTGCAGGGTGTTAGCAGAGACTTTCCCGGGACAGTGAAACCCTATGTCAGAGACACTGAGAAGAAGCCCCAATGTTCCCTCCAGGCACTTTCAGTGTGGGTGCCTTCTCCACGTGGTTCCTGGTTTCACTGCAGCTCTGAAGAGAATGTTAGCAAAGAGCTCATCGGGACAGTGAAAACAGTACTCAAAGACAGGGAGAGCAAGCTCTACATTACTCTCTTGGCACTTTGGATGTGGGACATACAGCGAGATGTTTGCTGCATTTGCATTTGGCTGTTGGGAGATTTACAGCACAAAGATATCTAGTTGATTTGAAGCAGTTCCGAGAAAGTCTAAACATAATCCCCACTTTTCCCTCCTGGCACTTTCCATGTGGGAGATATAGCAGGATGTAGATTGGTTTTGAGGCCAACTCAATGGACAGTGTAGGGAGAAAAGTTCCTGGCTCCTTGAATGCCGTTCCTGGAGACACTGCGATCAATGTGGGAGATATGTCAAGATGTGTGTTGGTAAAGAGGTCACACGGATAATCAGAGCAATTCTCAGAGACACTGAGAACAAGCTCGACAATTCCCTCCTGGCACTTTCCCTGTAGGAGATACCGCAAGACGTTTCTGTATATTGGGCACTGCGCTCTGCAGGGTGTTAGCAGAGACTTTCCCGGGACAGTGAAACCCTATGTCAGAGACACTGAGAAGAAGCCCTAATGTTCCCTCCAGGCACTTTCAGTGTGGGTGCCTTCTCCACGTGGTTCCTGGTTTCACTGCAGCTCTGAAGAGAATGTTAGCAAAGAGGTAACCAGGACAGTGAAAACAGTACTCAAAGACAGGGAGAGCAAGATCTACATTACTCTCTTGGCACTTTGGATGTGGGACATACAGCGAGATGTTTGCTGCATTTGCGTTTGGCTGTTGGGAGATTTACAGCACAAAGATATCTAGTTGATTTGAAGCAGTTCCGAGAAAGTCTCTGTATATTGAGCACTGCGCTCCGCAGGGTGTTAGCAGAGACTTTCCCGGGACAGTGAAACCCTATGTCAGAGACACTGAGAAGAAGCCCCAATGTTCCCTCCAGGCACTTTCAGTGTGGGTGCCTTCTCCACGTGGTTCCTGGTTTCACTGCAGCTCTGAAGAGAATGTTAGCAAAGAGGTAACCGGGACAGTGAAAACAGTACTCAAAGACAGGGAGAGCAAGCTCTCTCTTGGCACTTTGGATGTGGGACATACAGCGAGATGTTTGCTGCATTTGCGTTTGGCTGTTGGGAGATTTACAGCACAAAGATATCTAGTTGATTTGAAGCAGTTCCGAGAAAGTCTAAACATAATCCCCACTTTTCCCTCCTGGCACTTTCCATGTGGGAGATATAGCAGGATGTAGATTGGTTTTGAGGCCAACTCAAAGGACAGTGTAGGGAGAAAAGTTCCTGACTCCTTGAATGCCGTTCCTGGAGACACTGCGATCAATGTGGGAGATATGTCAAGATGTGTGTTGGTTTTGAGGACGTCTCTCTGGAGAGTCTTAGCAAAGAGGTCACACGGATAATCAGAGCAATTCTCAGAGACACTGAGAACAAGCTCGACAATTCCCTCCTGGCACTTTCCCTGTAGGAGATACCGCAAGACGTTTCTGTATATTGGGCACTGCGCTCTGCAGGGTGTTAGCAGAGACTTTCCCGGGACAGTGAAACCCTATGGTCAGAGACACTGAGAAGAAGCCCCAATGTTCCCTCCAGGCACTTTCAGTGTGGGTGCCTTCTCCACGTGGTTCCTGGTTTCACTGCAGCTCTGAAGAGAATGTTAGCAAAGAGCTCATCGGGACAGTGAAAACAGTACTCAAAGACAGGGAGAGCAAGCTCTACATTACTCTCTTGGCACTTTGGATGTGGGACATACAGCGAGATGTTTGCTGCATTTGCGTTTGGCTGTTGGGAGATTTACAGCACAAAGATATCTAGTTGATTTGAAGCAGTTCCGAGAAAGTCTCTGTATATTGAGCACTGCGCTCTGCAGGGTGTTAGCAGAGACTTTCCCGGGACAGTGAAACCCTATGTCAGAGACACTGAGAAGAAGCCCCAATGTTCCCTCCAGGCACTTTCAGTGTGGGTGCCTTCTCCACGTGGTTCCTGGTTTCACTGCAGCTCTGAAGAGAATGTTAGCAAAGAGGTAACCGGGACAGTGAAAACAGTACTCAAAGACAGGGAGAGCAAGCACTCTCTTGGCACTTTGGATGTGGGACATACAGCGAGATGTTTGCTGCATTTGCGTTTGGCTGTTGGGAGATTTACAGCACAAAGATATCTAGTTGATTTGAAGCAGTTCCGAGAAAGTCTAAACATAATCCCCACTTTTCCCTCCTGGCACTTTCCATGTGGGAGATATAGCAGGATGTATATTGGTTTTGAGGACAACTTAATGGACAGTGTAGGGAGAAAAGTTTCCCTGTAGGAGATACCGCAAGACGTTTCTGTATATTGGGCACTGCGCTCTGCAGGGTGTTAGCAGAGACTTTCCCGGGACAGTGAAACCCTATGTCAGAGACACTGAGAAGAAGCCCCAGTGTTCCCTCCAGGCACTTCCAGTGTGGGTGCCTTCTCCACGTGGTTCCTGGTTTCACTGCAGCTCTGAAGAGAATGTTAGCAAAGAGCTCATCGGGACAGTGAAAACAGTACTCAAAGACAGGGAGAGCAAGCTCTACATTACTCTCTTGGCACTTTGGATGTGGGACATACAGCGAGATGTTTGCTGCATTTGCGTTTGGCTGTTGGGAGATTTACAGCACAAAGATATCTAGTTGATTTGAAGCAGTTCCGAGAAAGTCTAAACATAATCCCCACTTTTCCCTCCTGGCACTTTCCATGTGGGAGATATAGCAGGATGTAGATTGGTTTTGAGGCCAACTCAATGGACAGTGTAGGGAGAAAAGTTCCTGGCTCCTTGAATGCCGTTCCTGGAGACACTGCGATCAATGTGGTAGATATGTCAAGATGTGTGTTGGTAAAGAGGTCACACGGATAATCAGAGCAATTCTCAGAGACACTGAGAACAAGCTCGACAATTCCCTCCTGGCACTTTCCCTGTAGGAGATACCGCAAGACATTTCTGTATATTGGGCACTGCGTTCTGCAGGGTGTTAGCAGAGACTTTCCCGGGACAGTGAAACCCTATGTCAGAGACACTGAGAAGAAGCCCCAATGTTCCCTCCAGGCACTTTCAGTGTGGGTGCCTTCTCCACGTGGTTCCTGGTTTCACTGCAGCTCTGAAGAGAATGTTAGCAAAGAGGTAACCAGGACAGTGAAAACAGTACTCAAAGACAGGGAGAGCAAGCTCTACATTACTCTCTTGGCACTTTGGATGTGGGACATACAGCGAGATGTTTGCTGCATTTGCGTTTGGCTGTTGGGAGATTTACAGCACAAATATATCTAGTTGATTTGAAGCAGTTCCGAGAAAGTCTCTGTATATTGAGCACTGCGCTCTGCAGGGTGTTAGCAGAGACTTTCCCGGGACAGTGAAACCCTATGTCAGAGACACTGAGAAGAAGCCCCAATGTTCCCTCCAGGCACTTTCAGTGTGGGTGCCTTCTCCACGTGGTTCCTGGTTTCACTGCAGCTCTGAAGAGAATGTTAGCAAAGAGGTAACCAGGACAGTGAAAACAGTACTCAAAGACAGGGAGAGCAAGCTCTACATTACTCTCTTGGCACTTTGGATGTGGGACATACAGCGAGATGTTTGCTGCATTTGCGTTTGGCTGTTGGGAGATTTACAGCACAAATATATCTAGTTGATTTGAAGCAGTTCCGAGAAAGTCTCTGTATATTGAGCACTGCGCTCTGCAGGGTGTTAGCAGAGACTTTCCCGGGACAGTGAAACCCTATGTCAGAGACACTGAGAAGAAGCCCCAATGTTCCCTCCAGGCACTTTCAGTGTGGGTGCCTTCTCCACGTGGTTCCTGGTTTCACTGCAGCTCTGAAGAGAATGTTAGCAAAGAGGTAACCGGGACAGTGAAAACAGTACTCAAAGACAGGGAGAGCAAGCTCTCTCTTGGCACTTTGGATGTGGGACATACAGCGAGATGTTTGCTGCATTTGCGTTTGGCTATTGGGAGATTTACAGCACAAAGATATCTAGTTGATTTGAAGCAGTTCCGAGAAAGTCTAAACATAATCCCCACTTTTCCCTCCTGGCACTTTCCATGTGGGAGATATAGCAGGATGTAGATTGGTTTTGAGGCCAACTCAATGGACAGTGTAGGGAGAAAAGTTCCTGGCTCCTTGAATGCCGTTCCTGGAGACACTGCGATCAATGTGGGAGATATGTCAAGATGTGTGTTGCTTTTGAGGACGTCTCTCTGGAGAGTCTTAGCAAAGAGGTCACATGGATAATCAGAGCAATTCTCAGAGACACTGAGAACAAGCTCGACAATTCCCTCCTGGCACTTTCCCTGTAGGAGATACCGCAAGACGTTTCTGTATATTGGGCACTGCGCTCTGCAGGGTGTTAGCAGAGACTTTCCCGGGACAGTGAAACCCTATGGTCAGAGACACTGAGAAGAAGCCCCAATGTTCCCTCCAGGCACTTCCAGTGTGGGTGCCTTCTCCACGTGGTTCCTGGTTTCACTGCAGCTCTGAAGAGAATGTTAGCAAAGAGGTAACCGGGACAGTGAAAACAGTACTCAAAGACAGGGAGAGCAAGCTCTCTCTTGGCACTTTGGATGTGGGACATACAGCGAGATGTTTGCTGCATTTGCGTTTGGCTATTGGGTGATTTACAGCACAAAGATATCTAGTTGATTTGAAGCAGTTCCGAGAAAGTCTAAACATAATCCCCACTTTTCCCTCCTGGCACTTTCCATGTGGGAGATATAGCAGGATGTAGATTGGTTTTGAGGCCAACTCAATGGACAGTGTAGGGAGAAAAGTTCCTGGCTCCTTGAATGCCGTTCCTGGAGACACTGCGATCAATGTGGGAGATATGTCAAGATGTGTGTTGGTAAAGAGGTCACACGGATAATCAGAGCAATTCTCAGAGACACTGAGAACGAGCTCGACAATTCCCTCCTGGCACTTTCCCTGTAGGAGATACCGCAAGACATTTCTGTATATTGGGCACTGCGCTCTGCAGGGTGTTAGCAGAGACTTTCCCGGGACAGTGAAACCCCATGTCAGAGACACTGAGAAGAAGCCCCAATGTTCCCTCCAGGCACTTTCAGTGTGGGTGCCTTCTCCACGTGGTTCCTGGTTTCACTGCAGCTCTGAAGAGAATGTTAGCAAAGAGGTAACCAGGACAGTGAAAACAGTACTCAAAGACAGGGAGAGCAAGCTCTACATTACTCTCTTGGCACTTTGGATGTGGGACATACAGCGAGATGTTTGCTGCATTTGCGTTTGGCTGTTGGGAGATTTACAGCACAAATATATCTAGTTGATTTGAAGCAGTTCCGAGAAAGTCTCTGTATATTGAGCACTGCGCTCTGCAGGGTGTTAGCAGAGACTTTCCCGGGACAGTGAAACCCTATGTCAGAGACACTGAGAAGAAGCCCCAATGTTCCCTCCAGGCACTTTCAGTGTGGGTGCCTTCTCCACGTGGTTCCTGGTTTCACTGCAGCTCTGAAGAGAATGTTAGCAAAGAGCTCATCGGGACAGTGAAAACAGTACTCAAAGACAGGGAGAGCAAGCTCTACATTACTCTCTTGGCACTTTGGATGTGGGACATACAGCGAGATGTTTGCTGCATTTGCGTTTGGCTGTTGGGAGATTTACAGCACAAAGATATCTAGTTGATTTGAAGCAGTTCCGAGAAAGTCTAAACATAATCCCCACTTTTCCCTCCTGGCACTTTCCATGTGGGAGATATAGCAGGATGTAGATTGGTTTTGAGGCCAACTCAATGGACAGTGTAGGGAGAAAAGTTCCTGGCTCCTTGAATGCCGTTCCTGGAGACACTGCGATCAATGTGGGAGATATGTCAAGATGTGTGTTGGTAAAGAGGTCACACGGATAATCAGAGCAATTCTCAGAGACACTGAGAACAAGCTCGACAATTCCCTCCTGGCACTTTCCCTGTAGGAGATACCGCAAGACATTTCTGTATATTGGGCACTGCGCTCTGCAGGGTGTTAGCAGAGACTTTCCCGGGACAGTGAAACCCTATGTCAGAGACACTGAGAAGAAGCCCTAATGTTCCCTCCAGGCACTTTCAGTGTGGGTGCCTTCTCCACGTGGTTCCTGGTTTCACTGCAGCTCTGAAGAGAATGTTAGCAAAGAGGTAACCAGGACAGTGAAAACAGTACTCAAAGACAGGGAGAGCAAGCTCTACATTACTCTCTTGGCACTTTGGATGTGGGACATACAGCGAGATGTTTGCTGCATTTGCGTTTGGCTGTTGGGAGATTTACAGCACAAAGATATCTAGTTGATTTGAAGCAGTTCCGAGAAAGTCTCTGTATATTGGGCACTGCGCTCTGCAGGGTGTTAGCAGAGACTTTCCCGGGACAGTGAAACCCTATGTCAGAGACACTGAGAAGAAGCCCCAATGTTCCCTCCAGGCACTTTCAGTGTGGGTGCCTTCTCCACGTGGTTCCTGGTTTCACTGCAGCTCTGAAGAGAATGTTAGCAAAGAGGTAACCGGGACAGTGAAAACAGTACTCAAAGACAGGGAGAGCAAGCTCTCTCTTGGCACTTTGGATGTGGGACATACAGCGAGATGTTTGCTGCATTTGCGTTTGGCTGTTGGGAGATTTACAGCACAAAGATATCTAGTTGATTTGAAGCAGTTCTGAGAAAGTCTAAACATAATCCCCACTTTTCCCTCCTGGCACTTTCCATTTGGGAGATATAGCAGGATGTATATTGGTTTTGAGGCCAACTCAAAGGATAGTGTAGGGAGAAAAGTTCCTGGCTCCTTGAATGCCGTTCCTGGAGACACTGCGATCAATGTGGGAGATATGTCAAGATGTGTGTTGGTAAAGAGGTCACACGGATAATCAGAGCAATTCTCAGAGACACTGAGAACAAGCTCGACAATTCCCTCCTGGCACTTTCCCTGTAGGAGATACCGCAAGACATTTCTGTATATTGGGCACTGCGCTCTGCAGGGTGTTAGCAGAGACTTTCCCGGGACAGTGAAACCCTATGTCAGAGACACTGAGAAGAAGCCCCAATGTTCCCTCCAGGCACTTTCAGTGTGGGTGCCTTCTCCACGTGGTTCCTGGTTTCACTGCAGCTCTGAAGAGAATGTTAGCAAAGAGGTAACCGGGACAGTGAAAACAGTACTCAAAGACAGGGAGAGCAAGCTCTACATTACTCTCTTAGCACTTTGGATGTGGGACATACAGCGAGATGTTTGCTGCATTTGCGTTTGGCTGTTGGGAGATTTACAGCACAAAGGTATCTAGTTGATTTGAAGCAGTTCCGAGAAAGTCTAAACATAATCCCCACTTTTCCCTCCTGGCACTTTCCATGTGGGAGATATAGCAGGATGTATATTGGTTTTGAGGACAACTTAATGGACAGTGTAGGGAGAAAAGTTTCCCTGTAGGAGATACCGCAAGACGTTTCTGTTTATTGGGCACAGCGCTCTGCAGGGTGTTAGCAGAGACTTTCCCGAGACAGTGAAACCCCATGTCAGAGACACTGAGAAGAAGCCCCAATGTTCCCTCCAGGCACTTTCAGTGTGGGTGCCTTCTCCACGTGGTTCCTGGTTTCACTGCAGCTCTGAAGAGAATGTTAGCAAAGAGGTAACCGGGACAGTGAAAACAGTACTCAAAGACAGGGAGAGCAAGCTCTCTCTTGGCACTTTGGATGTGGGACATACAGCGAGATGTTTGCTGCATTTGCGTTTGGCTGTTGGGAGATTTACAGCACAAAGATATCTAGTTGATTTGAAGCAGTTCCGAGAAAGTCTAAACATAATCCCCACTTTTCCCTCCTGGCACTTTCCATGTGGGAGATATAGCAGGATGTATATTGGTTTTGAGGCCAACTCAAAGGACAGTGTAGGGAGAAAAGTTCCTGGCTCCTTGAATGCCGTTCCTGGAGACACTGCGATCAATGTGGGAGATATGTCAAGATGTGTGTTGGTTTTGAGGACGTCTCTCTGGAGAGTCTTAGCAAAGAGGTCACACGGATAATCAGAGCAATTCTCAGAGACACTGAGAACAAGCTCGACAATTCCCTCCTGGCACTTTCCCTGTAGGAGATACCGCAAGACGTTTCTGTATATTGGGCACTGCGCTCTGCAGGGTGTTAGCAGAGACTTTCCCGGGACAGTGAAACCCTATGTCAGAGACACTGAGAAGAAGCCCCAATGTTCCCTCCAGGCACTTTCAGTGTGGGTGCCTTCTCCACGTGGTTCCTGGTTTCACTGCAGCTCTGAAGAGAATGTTAGCAAAGAGCTCATCGGGACAGTGAAAACAGTACTCAAAGACAGGGAGAGCAAGCTCTACATTACTCTCTTGGCACTTTGGATGTGGGACATACAGCGAGATGTTTGCTGCATTTGCGTTTGGCTGTTGGGAGATTTACAGCACAAAGATATCTAGTTGATTTGAAGCAGTTCCGAGAAAGTCTAAACATAATCCCCACTTTTCCCTCCTGGCACTTTCCATGTGGGAGATATAGCAGGATGTAGATTGGTTTTGAGGCCAACTCAAAGGACAGTGTAGGGAGAAAAGTTCCTGGCTCCTTGAATGCCGTTCCTGGAGACACTGCGATCAATGTGGGAGATATGTCAAGATGTGTGTTGGTAAAGAGGTCACACGGATAATCAGAGCAATTCTCAGAGACACTGAGAACAAGCTCGACAATTCCCTCCTGGCACTTTCCCTGTAGGAGATACCGCAAGACATTTCTGTATATTGGGCACTGCGCTCTGCAGGGTGTTAGCAGAGACTTTCCCGGGACAGTGAAACCCTATGTCAGAGACACTGAGAAGAAGCCCCAATGTTCCCTCCAGGCACTTTCAGTGTGGGTGCCTTCTCCACGTGGTTCCTGGTTTCACTGCAGCTCTGAAGAGAATGTTAGCAAAGAGCTCATCGGGACAGTGAAAACAGTACTCAAAGACAGGGAGAGCAAGCTCTACATTACTCTCTTGGCACTTTGGATGTGGGACATACAGCGAGATGTTTGCTGCATTTGCGTTTGGCTGTTGGGAGATTTACAGCACAAAGATATCTAGTTGATTTGAAGCAGTTCCGAGAAAGTCTAAACATAATCCCCACTTTTCCCTCCTGGCACTTTCCATGTGGGAGATATAGCAGGATGTAGATTGGTTTTGAGGACAACTTAATGGACAGTGTAGGGAGAAAAGTTTCCCTGTAGGAGATACCGCAAGACGTTTCTGTATATTGGGCACTGCGCTCTGCAGGGTGTTAGCAGAGACTTTCCCGGGACAGTGAAACCCTATGTCAGAGACACTGAGAAGAAGCCCCAATGTTCCCTCCAGGCACTTCCAGTGTGGGTGCCTTCTCCACGTGGTTCCTGGTTTCACTGCAGCTCTGAAGAGAATGTTAGCAAAGAGCTCATCGGGACAGTGAAAACAGTACTCAAAGACAGGGAGAGCAAGCTCTACATTACTCTCTTGGCACTTTGGATGTGGGACATACAGCGAGATGTTTGCTGCTTTTCCGTTTGGCTGTTGGGAGATTTACAGCACAAAGATATCTAGTTGATTTCAAGCAGTTCCGAGAAAGTCTCTGTATATTGAGCACTGCACTCCGCAGGGTGTTTGCAGAGACTTTCCCGGGACAGTGAAACCCTATGTCAGAGACACTGAGAAGAAGCCCCAATGTTCCCTCCAGGCACTTTCAGTGTGGGTGCCTTCTCCACGTGGTTCCTGGTTTCACTGCAGCTCTGAAGAGAATGTTAGCAAAGAGCTCATCGGGACAGTGAAAACAGTACTCAAAGACAGGGAGAGCAAGCTCTACATTACTCTCTTGGCACTTTGGATGTGGGACATACAGCGAGATGTTTGCTGCATTTGCGTTTGGCTGTTGGGAGATTTACAGCACAAAGATATCTAGTTGATTTGAAGCAGTTCCGAGAAAGTCTAAATATAATCCCCACTTTTCCCTCCTGGCACTTTCCATGTGGGAGATATAGCAGGATGTAGATTGGTTTTGAGGCCAACTCAATGGACAGTGTAGGGAGAAAAGTTCCTGGCTCCTTGAATGCCGTTCCTGGAGACACTGCGATCAATGTGGGAGATATGTCAAGATGTGTGTTGGTAAAGAGGTCACACGGATAATCAGAGCAATTCTCAGAGACACTGAGAACAAGCTCGACAATTCCCTCCTGGCACTTTCCCTGTAGGAGATACCGCAAGACATTTCTGTATATTGGGCACTGCGCTCTGCAGGGTGTTAGCAGAGACTTTCCCGGGACAGTGAAACCCTATGTCAGAGACACTGAGAAGAAGCCCCAATGTTCCCTCCAGGCACTTTCAGTGTGGGTGCCTTCTCCACGTGGTTCCTGGTTTCACTGCAGCTCTGAAGAGAATGTTAGCAAAGAGGTAACCAGGACAGTGAAAACAGTACTCAAAGACAGGGAGAGCAAGCTCTACATTACTCTCTTGGCACTTTGGATGTGGGACATACAGCGAGATGTTTGCTGCATTTGCGTTTGGCTGTTGGGAGATTTACAGCACAAATATATCTAGTTGATTTGAAGCAGTTCCGAGAAAGTCTCTGTATATTGAGCACTGCGCTCTGCAGGGTGTTAGCAGAGACTTTCCCGGGACAGTGAAACCCTATGTCAGAGACACTGAGAAGAAGCCCCAATGTTCCCTCCAGGCACTTTCAGTGTGGGTGCCTTCTCCACGTGGTTCCTGGTTTCACTGCAGCTCTGAAGAGAATGTTAGCAAAGAGGTAACCGGGACAGTGAAAACAGTACTCAAAGACAGGGAGAGCAAGCTCTCTCTTGGCACTTTGGATGTGGGACATACAGCGAGATGTTTGCTGCATTTGCGTTTGGCTGTTGGGAGATTTAGAGCACAAAGATATCTAGTTGATTTGAAGCAGTTCCGAGAAAGTCTAAACATAATCCCCACTTTTCCCTCCTGGCACTTTCCATGTGGGAGATATAGCAGGATGTATATTGGTTTTGAGGACAACTTAATGGACAGTGTAGGGAGAAAAGTTTCCCTGTAGGAGATACCGCAAGACGTTTCTGTATATTGGGCACTGCGCTCTGCAGGGTGTTAGCAGAGACTTTCCCGGGACAGTGAAACCCTATGTCAGAGACACTGAGAAGAAGCCCCAATGTTCCCTCCAGGCACTTTCAGTGTGGGTGCCTTCTCCACGTGGTTCCTGGTTTCACTGCAGCTCTGAAGAGAATGTTAGCAAAGAGCTCATCGGGACAGTGAAAACAGTACTCAAAGACAGGGAGAGCAAGCTCTACATTACTCTCTTGGCACTTTGGATGTGGGACATACAGCGAGATGTTTGCTGCATTTGCGTTTGGCTGTTGGGAGATTTACAGCACAAAGATATCTAGTTGATTTGAAGCAGTTCCGAGAAAGTCTCTGTATATTGAGCACTGCGCTCCGCAGGGTGTTTGCAGAGACTTTCCCGGGACAGTGAAACCCTATGTCAGAGACACTGAGAAGAAGCCCCAATGTTCCCTCCAGGCACTTTCAGAGTGGGTGCCTTCTCCACGTGGTTCCTGGTTTCACTGCAGCTCTGAAGAGAATGTTAGCAAAGAGGTAACCGGGACAGTGAAAACAGTACTCAAAGACAGGGAGAGCAAGCTCTCTCTTGGCACTTTGGATGTGGGACATACAGCGAGATGTTTGCTGCATTTGCGTTTGGCTATTGGGTGATTTACAGCACAAAGATATCTAGTTGATTTGAAGCAGTTCCGAGAAAGTCTAAACATAATCCCCACTTTTCCCTCCTGGCACTTTCCATGTGGGAGATATAGCAGGATGTAGATTGGTTTTGAGGCCAACTCAATGGACAGTGTAGGGAGAAAAGTTCCTGGCTCCTTGAATGCCGTTCCTGGAGACACTGCGATCAATGTGGGAGATATGTCAAGATGTGTGTTGGTAAAGAGGTCACACGGATAATCAGAGCAATTCTCAGAGACACTGAGAACAAGCTCGACAATTCCCTCCTGGCACTTTCCCTGTAGGAGATACCGCAAGACATTTCTGTATATTGGGCACTGCGCTCTGCAGGGTGTTAGCAGAGACTTTCCCGGGACAGTGAAACCCTATGTCAGAGACACTGAGAAGAAGCCCCAATGTTCCCTCCAGGCACTTTCAGTGTGGGTGCCTTCTCCACGTGGTTCCTGGTTTCACTGCAGCTCTGAAGAGAATGTTAGCAAAGAGGTAACCAGGACAGTGAAAACAGTACTCAAAGACAGGGAGAGCAAGCTCTACATTACTCTCTTGGCACTTTGGATGTGGGACATACAGCGAGATGTTTGCTGCATTTGCGTTTGGCTGTTGGGAGATTTACAGCACAAATATATCTAGTTGATTTGAAGCAGTTCCGAGAAAGTCTCTGTATATTGGGCACTGCGCTCTGCAGGGTGTTAGCAGAGACTTTCCCGGGACAGTGAAACCCTATGGTCAGAGACACTGAGAAGAAGCCCCAATGTTCCCTCCAGGCACTTTCAGTGTGGGTGCCTTCTCCACGTGGTTCCTGGTTTCACTGCAGCTCTGAAGAGAATGTTAGCAAAGAGCTCATCGGGACAGTGAAAACAGTACTCAAAGACAGGGAGAGCAAGCTCTCTCTTGGCACTTTGGATGTGGGACATACAGCGAGATGTTTGCTGCATTTGCGTTTGGCTGTTGGGAGATTTACAGCACAAAGATATCTAGTTGATTTGAAGCAGTTCCGAGAAAGTCTAAACATAATCCCCACTTTTCCCTCCTGGCACTTTCCATTTGGGAGATATAGCAGGATGTATATTGGTTTTGAGGACAACTCAAAGGACAGTGTAGGGAGAAAAGTTCCTGGCTCCTTGAATGCCGTTCCTGGAGACACTGCGATCAATGTGGGAGATATGTCAAGATGTGTGTTGCTTTGGAGGACGTCTCTCTGGAGAGTCTTAGCAAAGAGGTCACACGGATAATCAGAGCAATTCTCAGAGACACTGAGAACAAGCTCGACAATTCCCTCCTGGCACTTTCCCTGTAGGAGATACCGCAAGACATTTCTGTATATTGGGCACTGCGCTCTGCAGGGTGTTAGCAGAGACTTTCCCGGGACAGTGAAACCCTATGTCAGAGACACTGAGAAGAAGCCCCAATGTTCCCTCCAGGCACTTCCAGTGTGGGTGCCTTCTCCACGTGGTTCCTGGTTTCACTGCAGCTCTGAAGAGAATGTTAGCAAAGAGGTAACCGGGACAGTGAAAACAGTACTCAAAGACAGGGAGAGCAAGCTCTCTCTTGGCACTTTGGATGTGGGACATACAGCGAGATGTTTGCTGCATTTGCGTTTGGCTATTGGGAGATTTACAGCACAAAGATATCTAGTTGATTTGAAGCAGTTCCGAGAAAGTCTAAACATAATCCCCACTTTTCCCTCCTGGCACTTTCCATGTGGGAGATATAGCAGGATGTAGATTGGTTTTGAGGCCAACTCAATGGACAGTGTAGGGAGAAAAGTTCCTGGCTCCTTGAATGCCGTTCCTGGAGACACTGCGATCAATGTGGGAGATATGTCAGGATGTGTGTTGGTAAAGAGGTCACACGGATAATCAGAGCAATTCTCAGAGACACTGAGAACAAGCTCGACAATTCCCTCCTGGCACTTTCCCTGTAGGAGATACCGCAAGACGTTTCTGTATATTGGGCACTGCGCTCTGCAGGGTGTTAGCAGAGACTTTCCCGGGACAGTGAAACCCTATGTCAGAGACACTGAGAAGAAGCCCCAATGTTCCCTCCAGGCACTTTCAGTGTGGGTGCCTTCTCCACGTGGTTCCTGGTTTCACTGCAGCTCTGAAGAGAATGTTAGCAAAGAGGTAACCGGGACAGTGAAAACAGTACTCAAAGACAGGGAGAGCAAGCTCTCTCTTGGCACTTTGGATGTGGGACATACAGCGAGATGTTTGCTGCATTTGCGTTTGGCTGTTGGGAGATTTACAGCACAAAGATATCTAGTTGATTTGAAGCAGTTCCGAGAAAGTCTAAACATAATCCCCACTTTTCCCTCCTGGCACTTTCCATGTGGGAGATATAGCAGGATGTATATTGGTTTTGAGGACAACTTAATGGACAGTGTAGGGAGAAAAGTTTCCCTGTAGGAGATACCGCAAGACGTTTCTGTATATTGGGCACTGCGCTCTGCAGGGTGTTAGCAGAGACTTTCCCGGGACAGTGAAACCCTATGTCAGAGACACTGAGAAGAAGCCCCAATGTTCCCTCCAGGCACTTTCAGTGTGGGTGCCTTCTCCACGTGGTTCCTGGTTTCACTGCAGCTCTGAAGAGAATGTTAGCAAAGAGCTCATCGGGACAGTGAAAACAGTACTCAAAGACAGGGAGAGCAAGCTCTACATTACTCTCTTGGCACTTTGGATGTGGGACATACAGCGAGATGTTTGCTGCATTTGCGTTTGGCTGTTGGGAGATTTACAGCACAAAGATATCTAGTTGATTTCAAGCAGTTCCGAGAAAGTCTCTGTATATTGAGCACTGCGCTCCGCAGGGTGTTTGCAGAGACTTTCCCGGGACAGTGAAACCCTATGTCAGAGACACTGAGAAGAAGCCCCAATGTTCCCTCCAGGCACTTTCAGTGTGGGTGCCTTCTCCACGTGGTTCCTGGTTTCACTGCAGCTCTGAAGAGAATGTTAGCAAAGAGGTAACCGGGACAGTGAAAACAGTACTCAAAGACAGGGAGAGCAAGCTCTCTCTTGGCACTTTGGATGTGGGACATACAGCGAGATGTTTGCTGCATTTGCGTTTGGCTATTGGGAGATTTACAGCACAAAGATATCTAGTTGATTTGAAGCAGTTCCGAGAAAGTCTAAACATAATCCCCACTTTTCCCTCCTGGCACTTTCCATGTGGGAGATATAGCAGGATGTAGATTGGTTTTGAGGCCAACTCAATGGACAGTGTAGGGAGAAAAGTTCCTGGCTCCTTGAATGCCGTTCCTGGAGACACTGCGATCAATGTGGGAGATATGTCAAGATGTGTGTTGGTAAAGAGGTCACACGGATAATCAGAGCAATTCTCAGAGACACTGAGAACAAGCTCGACAATTCCCTCCTGGCACTTTCCCTGTAGGAGATACCGCAAGACATTTCTGTATATTGGGCACTGCGCTCTGCAGGGTGTTAGCAGAGACTTTCCCGGGACAGTGAAACCCTATGTCAGCGACACTGAGAAGAAGCCCTAATGTTCCCTCCAGGCACTTTCAGTGTGGGTGCCTCCTCCACGTGGTTCCTGGTTTCACTGCAGCTCTGAAGAGAATGTTAGCAAAGAGGTAACCGGGACAGTGAAAACAGTACTCAAAGACAGGGAGAGCAAGCTCTACATTACTCTCTTGGCACTTTGGATGTGGGACATACAGCGAGATGTTTGCTGCATTTGCGTTTGGCTGTTGGGAGATTTACAGCACAAATATATCTAGTTGATTTGAAGCAGTTCCGAGAAAGTCTCTGTATATTGGGCACTGCGCTCTGCAGGGTGTTAGCAGAGACTTTCCCGGGACAGTGAAACCCTATGTCAGAGACACTGAGAAGAAGCCCCAATGTTCCCTCCAGGCACTTTCAGTGTGGGTGCCTTCTCCACGTGGTTCCTGGTTTCACTGCAGCTCTGAAGAGAATGTTAGCAAAGAGGTAACCGGGACAGTGAAAACAGTACTCAAAGACAGGGAGAGCAAGCTCTCTCTTGGCACTTTGGATGTGGGACATACAGCGAGATGTTTGCTGCATTTGCGTTTGGCTGTTGGGAGATTTACAGCACAAAGATATCTAGTTGATTTGAAGCAGTTCCGAGAAAGTCTAAACATAATCCCCACTTTTCCCTCCTGGCACTTTCCATTTGGGAGATATAGCAGGATGTATATTGGTTTTGAGGCCAACTCAAAGGACAGTGTAGGGAGAAAAGTTCCTGGCTCCTTGAATGCCGTTCCTGGAGACACTGCGATCAATGTGGGAGATATGTCAAGATGTATGTTGGTAAAGAGGTCACACGGATAATCAGAGCAATTCTCAGAGACACTGAGAACAAGCTCGACAATTCCCTCCTGGCACTTTCCCTGTAGGAGATACCGCAAGACATTTCTGTATATTGGGCACTGCGCTCT
This sequence comes from Chroicocephalus ridibundus, assembly GCF_963924245.1. Lineage (NCBI taxonomy): Eukaryota > Metazoa > Chordata > Aves > Charadriiformes > Laridae > Chroicocephalus > Chroicocephalus ridibundus. Next base: position 84,330 of record NW_026961559.1, on the reverse strand, counting down.
GCAGGGTGTTAGCAGAGACTTTCCCGGGACAGTGAAACCCTATGGTCAGAGACACTGAGAAGAAGCCCCAATGTTCCCTCCAGGCACTTTCAGTGTGGGTGCCTTCTCCATGTGGTTCCTGGTTTCACTGCAGCTCTGAAGAGAATGTTAGCAAAGAGGTAACCGGGACAGTGAAAACAGTACTCAAAGACAGGGAGAGCAAGCTCTCTCTTGGCACTTTGGATGTGGGACATACAGCGAGATGTTTGCTGCATTTGCGTTTGGCTGTTGGGAGATTTACAGCACAAAGATATCTAGTTGATTTGAAGCAGTTCCGAGAAAGTCTAAACATAATCCCCACTTTTCCCTCCTGGCACTTTCCATGTGGGAGATATAGCAGGATGTAGATTGGTTTTGAGGCCAACTCAAAGGACAGTGTAGGGAGAAAAGTTCCTGGCTCCTTGAATGCCGTTCCTGGAGACACTGCGATCAATGTGGGAGATATGTCAAGATGTGTGTTGGTTTTGAGGACGTCTCTCTGGAGAGTCTTAGCAAAGAGGTCACACGGATAATCAGAGCAATTCTCAGAGACAATGAGAACAAGCTCGACAATTCCCTCCTGGCACTTTCCCTGTAGGAGATACCGCAAGACGTTTCTGTATATTGGGCACTGCGCTCTGCAGGGTGTTAGCAGAGACTTTCCCGGGACAGTGAAACCCTATGTCAGAGACACTGAGAAGAAGCCCCAATGTTCCCTCCAGGCACTTTCAGTGTGGGTGCCTTCTCCACGTGGTTCCTGGTTTCACTGCAGCTCTGAAGAGAATGTTAGCAAAGAGGTAACCGGGACAGTGAAAACAGTACTCAAAGACAGGGAGAGCAAGCTCTCTCTTGGCACTTTGGATGTGGGACATACAGCGAGATGTTTGCTGCATTTGCGTTTGGCTGTTGGGAGATTTACAGCACAAAGATATCTAGTTGATTTGAAGCAGTTCCGAGAAAGTCTAAACATAATCCCCACTTTTCCCTCCTGGCACTTTCCATGTGGGAGATATAGCAGGATGTATATTGGTTTTGAGGCCAACTCAAAGGACAGTGTAGGGAGAAAAGTTCCTGGCTCCTTGAATGCCGTTCCTGGAGACACTGCGATCAATGTGGGAGATATGTCAAGATGTGTGCTGGTTTTGAGGACGTCTCTCTGGAGAGTCTTAGCAAAGAGGTCACATGGATAATCAGAGCAATTCTCAGAGACACTGAGAACAAGCTCGACAATTCCCTCCTGGCACTTTCCCCATAGGAGATACCGCAAGACGTTTCTGTATATTGGGCACTGCGCTCTGCAGGGTGTTAGCAGAGACTTTCCCGGGACAGTGAAACCCTATGTCAGAGACACTGAGAAGAAGCCCCAATGTTCCCTCCAGGCACTTTCAGTGTGGGTGCCTTCTCCACGTGGTTCCTGGTTTCACTGCAGCTCTGAAGAGAATGTTAGCAAAGAGCTCATCGGGACAGTGAAAACAGTACTCAAAGACAGGGAGAGCAAGCTCTACATTACTCTTTTAGCACTTTGGATGTGGGACATACAGCGAGATGTTTGCTGCATTTGCGTTTGGCTGTTGGGAGATTTACAGCACAAAGATATCTAGTTGATTTGAAGAAGTTCCGAGAAAGTCTCTGTATATTGAGCACTGCGCTCCGCAAGGTGTTAGCAGAGACTTTCCCGGGACAGTGAAACCCTATGTCAGAGACACTGAGAAGAAGCCCCAATGTTCCCTCCAGGCACTTTCAGTGTGGGTGCCTTCTCCACGTGGTTCCTGGTTTCACTGCAGCTCTGAAGAGAATGTTTGCAAAGAGGTAACCGGGACAGTGAAAACAGTACTCAAAGACAGGGAGAGCAAGCTCTCTCTTGGCACTTTGGATGTGGGACATACAGCGAGATGTTTGCTGCATTTGCGTTTGGCTGTTGGGAGATTTACAGCACAAAGATATCTAGTTGATTTGAAGCAGTTCCGAGAAAGTCTAAACATAATCCCCACTTTTCCCTCCTGGCACTTTCCATTTGGGAGATATAGCAGGATGTATATTGGTTTTGAGGCCAACTCAAAGGACAGTGTAGGGAGAAAAGTTCCTGGCTCCTTGAATGCCGTTCCTGGAGACACTGCGATCAATGTGGGAGATATGTCAAGATGTATGTTGGTAAAGAGGTCACACGGATAATCAGAGCAATTCTCAGAGACACTGAGAACAAGCTCGACAATTCCCTCCTGGCACTTTCCCTGTAGGAGATACCGCAAGACATTTCTGTATATTGGGCACTGCGCTCTGCAGGGTGTTAGCAGAGACTTTCCCGGGACAGTGAAACCCTATGGTCAGAGACACTGAGAAGAAGCCCCAATGTTCCCTCCAGGCACTTTCAGTGTGGGTGCCTTCTCCATGTGGTTCCTGGTTTCACTGCAGCTCTGAAGAGAATGTTAGCAAAGAGGTAACCGGGACAGTGAAAACAGTACTCAAAGACAGGGAGAGCAAGCTCTCTCTTGGCACTTTGGATGTGGGACATACAGCGAGATGTTTGCTGCATTTGCGTTTGGCTGTTGGGAGATTTACAGCACAAAGATATCTAGTTGATTTGAAGCAGTTCCGAGAAAGTCTAAACATAATCCCCACTTTTCCCTCCTGGCACTTTCCATGTGGGAGATATAGCAGGATGTAGATTGGTTTTGAGGCCAACTCAAAGGACAGTGTAGGGAGAAAAGTTCCTGGCTCCTTGAATGCCGTTCCTGGAGACACTGCGATCAATGTGGGAGATATGTCAAGATGTGTGTTGGTTTTGAGGACGTCTCTCTGGAGAGTCTTAGCAAAGAGGTCACACGGATAATCAGAGCAATTCTCAGAGACAATGAGAACAAGCTCGACAATTCCCTCCTGGCACTTTCCCTGTAGGAGATACCGCAAGACGTTTCTGTATATTGGGCACTGCGCTCTGCAGGGTGTTAGCAGAGACTTTCCCGGGACAGTGAAACCCTATGTCAGAGACACTGAGAAGAAGCCCCAATGTTCCCTCCAGGCACTTTCAGTGTGGGTGCCTTCTCCACGTGGTTCCTGGTTTCACTGCAGCTCTGAAGAGAATGTTAGCAAAGAGGTAACCGGGACAGTGAAAACAGTACTCAAAGACAGGGAGAGCAAGCTCTCTCTTGGCACTTTGGATGTGGGACATACAGCGAGATGTTTGCTGCATTTGCGTTTGGCTGTTGGGAGATTTACAGCACAAAGATATCTAGTTGATTTGAAGCAGTTCCGAGAAAGTCTAAACATAATCCCCACTTTTCCCTCCTGGCACTTTCCATGTGGGAGATATAGCAGGATGTATATTGGTTTTGAGGCCAACTCAAAGGACAGTGTAGGGAGAAAAGTTCCTGGCTCCTTGAATGCCGTTCCTGGAGACACTGCGATCAATGTGGGAGATATGTCAAGATGTGTGCTGGTTTTGAGGACGTCTCTCTGGAGAGTCTTAGCAAAGAGGTCACATGGATAATCAGAGCAATTCTCAGAGACACTGAGAACAAGCTCGACAATTCCCTCCTGGCACTTTCCCCATAGGAGATACCGCAAGACGTTTCTGTATATTGGGCACTGCGCTCTGCAGGGTGTTAGCAGAGACTTTCCCGGGACAGTGAAACCCTATGTCAGAGACACTGAGAAGAAGCCCCAATGTTCCCTCCAGGCACTTTCAGTGTGGGTGCCTTCTCCACGTGGTTCCTGGTTTCACTGCAGCTCTGAAGAGAATGTTAGCAAAGAGCTCATCGGGACAGTGAAAACAGTACTCAAAGACAGGGAGAGCAAGCTCTACATTACTCTTTTAGCACTTTGGATGTGGGACATACAGCGAGATGTTTGCTGCATTTGCGTTTGGCTGTTGGGAGATTTACAGCACAAAGATATCTAGTTGATTTGAAGAAGTTCCGAGAAAGTCTCTGTATATTGAGCACTGCGCTCCGCAAGGTGTTAGCAGAGACTTTCCCGGGACAGTGAAACCCTATGTCAGAGACACTGAGAAGAAGCCCCAATGTTCCCTCCAGGCACTTTCAGTGTGGGTGCCTTCTCCACGTGGTTCCTGGTTTCACTGCAGCTCTGAAGAGAATGTTTGCAAAGAGGTAACCGGGACAGTGAAAACAGTACTCAAAGACAGGGAGAGCAAGCTCTCTCTTGGCACTTTGGATGTGGGACATACAGCGAGATGTTTGCTGCATTTGCGTTTGGCTATTGGGAGATTTACAGCACAAAGATATCTAGTTGATTTGAAGCAGTTCCGAGAAAGTCTAAACATAATCCCCACTTTTCCCTCCTGGCACTTTCCATGTGGGAGATATAGCAGGATGTAGATTGGTTTTGAGGCCAACTCAATGGACAGTGTAGGGAGAAAAGTTCCTGGCTCCTTGAATGCCGTTCCTGGAGACACTGCGATCAATGTGGGAGATATGTCAAGATGTGTGTTGGTAAAGAGGTCACACGGATAATCAGAGCAATTCTCAGAGACACTGAGAACAAGCTCGACAATTCCCTCCTGGCACTTTCCCTGTAGGAGATACCGCAAGACATTTCTGTATATTGGGCACTGCGCTCTGCAGGGTGTTAGCAGAGACTTTCCCGGGACAGTGAAACCCTATGTCAGCGACACTGAGAAGAAGCCCTAATGTTCCCTCCAGGCACTTTCAGTGTGGGTGCCTCCTCCACGTGGTTCCTGGTTTCACTGCAGCTCTGAAGAGAATGTTAGCAAAGAGGTAACCGGGACAGTGAAAACAGTACTCAAAGACAGGGAGAGCAAGCTCTACATTACTCTCTTGGCACTTTGGATGTGGGACATACAGCGAGATGTTTGCTGCATTTGCGTTTGGCTGTTGGGAGATTTACAGCACAAATATATCTAGTTGATTTGAAGCAGTTCCGAGAAAGTCTCTGTATATTGGGCACTGCGCTCTGCAGGGTGTTAGCAGAGACTTTCCCGGGACAGTGAAACCCTATGTCAGAGACACTGAGAAGAAGCCCCAATGTTCCCTCCAGGCACTTTCAGTGTGGGTGCCTTCTCCACGTGGTTCCTGGTTTCACTGCAGCTCTGAAGAGAATGTTAGCAAAGAGGTAACCGGGACAGTGAAAACAGTACTCAAAGACAGGGAGAGCAAGCTCTCTCTTGGCACTTTGGATGTGGGACATACAGCGAGATGTTTGCTGCATTTGCGTTTGGCTGTTGGGAGATTTACAGCACAAAGATATCTAGTTGATTTGAAGCAGTTCCGAGAAAGTCTAAACATAATCCCCACTTTTCCCTCCTGGCACTTTCCATTTGGGAGATATAGCAGGATGTATATTGGTTTTGAGGCCAACTCAAAGGACAGTGTAGGGAGAAAAGTTCCTGGCTCCTTGAATGCCGTTCCTGGAGACACTGCGATCAATGTGGGAGATATGTCAAGATGTATGTTGGTAAAGAGGTCACACGGATAATCAGAGCAATTCTCAGAGACACTGAGAACAAGCTCGACAATTCCCTCCTGGCACTTTCCCTGTAGGAGATACCGCAAGACATTTCTGTATATTGGGCACTGCGCTCTGCAGGGTGTTAGCAGAGACTTTCCCGGGACAGTGAAACCCTATGGTCAGAGACACTGAGAAGAAGCCCCAATGTTCCCTCCAGGCACTTTCAGTGTGGGTGCCTTCTCCATGTGGTTCCTGGTTTCACTGCAGCTCTGAAGAGAATGTTAGCAAAGAGGTAACCGGGACAGTGAAAACAGTACTCAAAGACAGGGAGAGCAAGCTCTCTCTTGGCACTTTGGATGTGGGACATACAGCGAGATGTTTGCTGCATTTGCGTTTGGCTGTTGGGAGATTTACAGCACAAAGATATCTAGTTGATTTGAAGCAGTTCCGAGAAAGTCTAAACATAATCCCCACTTTTCCCTCCTGGCACTTTCCATGTGGGAGATATAGCAGGATGTAGATTGGTTTTGAGGCCAACTCAAAGGACAGTGTAGGGAGAAAAGTTCCTGGCTCCTTGAATGCCGTTCCTGGAGACACTGCGATCAATGTGGGAGATATGTCAAGATGTGTGTTGGTTTTGAGGACGTCTCTCTGGAGAGTCTTAGCAAAGAGGTCACACGGATAATCAGAGCAATTCTCAGAGACAATGAGAACAAGCTCGACAATTCCCTCCTGGCACTTTCCCTGTAGGAGATACCGCAAGACGTTTCTGTATATTGGGCACTGCGCTCTGCAGGGTGTTAGCAGAGACTTTCCCGGGACAGTGAAACCCTATGTCAGAGACACTGAGAAGAAGCCCCAATGTTCCCTCCAGGCACTTTCAGTGTGGGTGCCTTCTCCACGTGGTTCCTGGTTTCACTGCAGCTCTGAAGAGAATGTTAGCAAAGAGGTAACCGGGACAGTGAAAACAGTACTCAAAGACAGGGAGAGCAAGCTCTCTCTTGGCACTTTGGATGTGGGACATACAGCGAGATGTTTGCTGCATTTGCGTTTGGCTGTTGGGAGATTTACAGCACAAAGATATCTAGTTGATTTGAAGCAGTTCCGAGAAAGTCTAAACATAATCCCCACTTTTCCCTCCTGGCACTTTCCATGTGGGAGATATAGCAGGATGTATATTGGTTTTGAGGCCAACTCAAAGGACAGTGTAGGGAGAAAAGTTCCTGGCTCCTTGAATGCCGTTCCTGGAGACACTGCGATCAATGTGGGAGATATGTCAAGATGTGTGCTGGTTTTGAGGACGTCTCTCTGGAGAGTCTTAGCAAAGAGGTCACATGGATAATCAGAGCAATTCTCAGAGACACTGAGAACAAGCTCGACAATTCCCTCCTGGCACTTTCCCCATAGGAGATACCGCAAGACGTTTCTGTATATTGGGCACTGCGCTCTGCAGGGTGTTAGCAGAGACTTTCCCGGGACAGTGAAACCCTATGTCAGAGACACTGAGAAGAAGCCCCAATGTTCCCTCCAGGCACTTTCAGTGTGGGTGCCTTCTCCACGTGGTTCCTGGTTTCACTGCAGCTCTGAAGAGAATGTTAGCAAAGAGCTCATCGGGACAGTGAAAACAGTACTCAAAGACAGGGAGAGCAAGCTCTACATTACTCTTTTAGCACTTTGGATGTGGGACATACAGCGAGATGTTTGCTGCATTTGCGTTTGGCTGTTGGGAGATTTACAGCACAAAGATATCTAGTTGATTTGAAGAAGTTCCGAGAAAGTCTCTGTATATTGAGCACTGCGCTCCGCAAGGTGTTAGCAGAGACTTTCCCGGGACAGTGAAACCCTATGTCAGAGACACTGAGAAGAAGCCCCAATGTTCCCTCCAGGCACTTTCAGTGTGGGTGCCTTCTCCACGTGGTTCCTGGTTTCACTGCAGCTCTGAAGAGAATGTTTGCAAAGAGGTAACCGGGACAGTGAAAACAGTACTCAAAGACAGGGAGAGCAAGCTCTACATTACTCTTTTAGCACTTTGGATGTGGGACATACAGCGAGATGTTTGCTGCATTTGCGTTTGGCTGTTGGGAGATTTACAGCACAAAGATATCTAGTTGATTTGAAGAAGTTCCGAGAAAGTCTCTGTATATTGAGCACTGCGCTCTGCAGGGTGTTAGCAGAGACTTTCCCGGGACAGTGAAACCCTATGTCAGAGACACTGAGAAGAAGCCCCAATGTTCCCTCCAGGCACTTTCAGTGTGGGTGCCTTCTCCACGTGGTTCCTGGTTTCACTGCAGCTCTGAAGAGAATGTTAGCAAAGAGGTAACCGGGACAGTGAAAACAGTGCTCAAAGACAGGGAGAGCAAGCTCTACATTACTCTCTTAGCACTTTGGATGTGGGACATACAGCGAGATGTTTGCTGCTTTTGTGTTTGGCTGATGGGAGATTTACAGCACAAAGATATCTAGTTGATTTGAAGCAGTTCCGAGAAAGTCTCTGTATATTGAGCACTGCGCTCTGCAGGGTGTTAGCAGAGACTTTCCCGGGACAGTGAAACCCTATGGTCAGAGACACTGAGAAGAAGCCCCAATGTTCCCTCCAGGCACTTTCAGTGTGGGTGCCTTCTCCACGTGGTTCCTGGTTTCACTGCAGCTCTGAAGAGAATGTTAGCAAAGAGGTAACCGGGACAGTGAAAACAGTACTCAAAGACAGGGAGAGCAAGCTCTACATTACTCTCTTGGCACTTTGGATGTGGGACATACAGCGAGATGTTTGCTGCATTTGCGTTTGGCTATTGGGTGATTTACAGCACAAAGATATCTAGTTGATTTGAAGCAGTTCCGAGAAAGTCTAAACATAATCCCCACTTTTCCCTCCTGGCACTTTCCATGTGGGAGATATAGCAGGATGTAGATTGGTTTTGAGGCCAACTCAATGGACAGTGTAGGGAGAAAAGTTCCTGGCTCCTTGAATGCCGTTCCTGGAGACACTGCGATCAATGTGGGAGATATGTCAAGATGTGTGTTGGTAAAGAGGTCACACGGATAATCAGAGCAATTCTCAGAGACACTGAGAACAAGCTCGACAATTCCCTCCTGGCACTTTCCCTGTAGGAGATACCGCAAGACGTTTCTGTATATTGGGCACTGCGCTCTGCAGGGTGTTAGCAGAGACTTTCCCGGGACAGTGAAACCCTATGTCAGAGACACTGAGAAGAAGCCCCAATGTTCCCTCCACGCACTTTCAGTGTGGGTGCCTTCTCCACGTGGTTCCTGGTTTCACTGCAGCTCTGAAGAGAATGTTAGCAAAGAGGTAACCGGGACAGTGAAAACAGTACTCAAAGACAGGGAGAGCAAGCTCTACATTACTCTCTTAGCACTTTGGATGTGGGACATACAGCGAGATGTTTGCTGCATTTGCGTTTGGCTGTTGGGAGATTTACAGCACAAAGATATCTAGTTGATTTGAAGCAGTTCCGAGAAAGTCTAAACATAATCCCCACTTTTCCCTCCTGGCACTTTCCATGTGGGAGATATAGCAGGATGTAGATTGGTTTTGAGGCCAACTCAAAGGACAGTGTAGGGAGAAAAGTTCCTGGCTCCTTGAATGCCGTTCCTGGAGACACTGCGATCAATGTGGGAGATATGTCAAGATGTGTGTTGGTAAAGAGGTCACACGGATAATCAGAGCAATTCTCAGAGACACTGAGAACAAGCTCGACAATTCCCTCCTGGCACTTTCCCTGTAGGAGATACCGCAAGACATTTCTGTATATTGGGCACTGCGCTCTGCAGGGTGTTAGCAGAGACTTTCCCGGGACAGTGAAACCCTATGTCAGAGACACTGAGAAGAAGCCCCAATGTTCCCTCCAGGCACTTTCAGTGTGGGTGCCTTCTCCACGTGGTTCCTGGTTTCACTGCAGCTCTGAAGAGAATGTTAGCAAAGAGGTAACCAGGACAGTGAAAACAGTACTCAAAGACAGGGAGAGCAAGCTCTACATTACTCTCTTGGCACTTTGGATGTGGGACATACAGCGAGATGTTTGCTGCATTTGCGTTTGGCTGTTGGGAGATTTACAGCACAAATATATCTAGTTGATTTGAAGCAGTTCCGAGAAAGTCTCTGTATATTGGGCACTGCGCTCTGCAGGGTGTTAGCAGAGACTTTCCCGGGACAGTGAAACCCTATGGTCAGAGACACTGAGAAGAAGCCCCAATGTTCCCTCCAGGCACTTTCAGTGTGGGTGCCTTCTCCACGTGGTTCCTGGTTTCACTGCAGCTCTGAAGAGAATGTTAGCAAAGAGGTAACCGGGACAGTGAAAACAGTACTCAAAGACAGGGAGAGCAAGCTCTCTCTTGGCACTTTGGATGTGGGACATACAGCGAGATGTTTGCTGCATTTGCGTTTGGCTGTTGGGAGATTTACAGCACAAAGATATCTAGTTGATTTGAAGCAGTTCCGAGAAAGTCTAAACATAATCCCCACTTTTCCCTCCTGGCACTTTCCATTTGGGAGATATAGCAGGATGTATATTGGTTTTGAGGACAACTCAAAGGACAGTGTAGGGAGAAAAGTTCCTGGCTCCTTGAATGCCGTTCCTGGAGACACTGCGATCAATGTGGGAGATATGTCAAGATGTGTGTTGCTTTGGAGGACGTCTCTCTGGAGAGTCTTAGCAAAGAGGTCACATGGATAATCAGAGCAATTCTCAGAGACACTGAGAACAAGCTCGACAGTTCCCTCCTGGCACTTTCCCTGTAGGAGATACCGCAAGACATTTCTGTATATTGGGCACTGCGCTCTGCAGGGTGTTAGCAGAGACTTTCCCGGGACAGTGAAACCCTATGGTCAGAGATCCTGAGAAGAAGCCCCAATGTTCCCTCCAGGCACTTTCAGTGTGGGTGCCTTCTCCACGTGGTTCCTGGTTTCACTGCAGCTCTGAAGAGAATGTTAGCAAAGAGCTCATCGGGACAGTGAAAACAGTACTCAAAGACAGGGAGAGCAAGCTCTACATTACTCTCTTAGCACTTTGGATGTGGGACATACAGCGAGATGTTTGCTGCATTTGCGTTTGGCTGTTGGGAGATTTACAGCACAAAGATATCTAGTTGATTTGAAGCAGTTCCGAGAAAGTCTAAACATAATCCCCACTTTTCCCTCCTGGCACTTTCCATGTGGGAGATATAGCAGGATGTAGATTGGTTTTGAGGCCAACTCAATGGACAGTGTAGGGAGAAAAGTTCCTGGCTCCTTGAATGCCGTTCCTGGAGACACTGCGATCAATGTGGGAGATATGTCAAGATGTGTGTTGGTAAAGAGGTCACACGGATAATCAGAGCAATTCTCAGAGACACTGAGAACAAGCTCGACAATTCCCTCCTGGCACTTTCCCTGTAGGAGATACCGCAAGACATTTCTGTATATTGGGCACTGCGCTCTGCAGGGTGTTAGCAGAGACTTTCCCGGGACAGTGAAACCCTATGTCAGAGACACTGAGAAGAAGCCCCAATGTTCCCTCCAGGCACTTCCAGTGTGGGTGCCTTCTCCACGTGGTTCCTGGTTTCACTGCAGCTCTGAAGAGAATGTTAGCAAAGAGGTAACCGGGACAGTGAAAACAGTACTCAAAGACAGGGAGAGCAAGCTCTCTCTTGGCACTTTGGATGTGGGACATACAGCGAGATGTTTGCTGCATTTGCGTTTGGCTATTGGGAGATTTACAGCACAAAGATATCTAGTTGATTTGAAGCAGTTCCGAGAAAGTCTAAACATAATCCCCACTTTTCCCTCCTGGCACTTTCCATGTGGGAGATATAGCAGGATGTAGATTGGTTTTGAGGCCAACTCAATGGACAGTGTAGGGAGAAAAGTTCCTGGCTCCTTGAATGCCGTTCCTGGAGACACTGCGATCAATGTGGGAGATATGTCAGGATGTGTGTTGGTAAAGAGGTCACACGGATAATCAGAGCAATTCTCAGAGACACTGAGAACAAGCTCGACAATTCCCTCCTGGCACTTTCCCTGTAGGAGATACCGCAAGACATTTCTGTATATTGGGCACTGCGCTCTGCAGGGTGTTAGCAGAGACTTTCCCGGGACAGTGAAACCCTATGTCAGAGACACTGAGAAGAAGCCCCAATGTTCCCTCCAGGCACTTTCAGTGTGGGTGCCTTCTCCACGTGGTTCCTGGTTTCACTGCAGCTCTGAAGAGAATGTTAGCAAAGAGGTAACCGGGACAGTGAAAACAGTACTCAAAGACAGGGAGAGCAAGCTCTCTCTTGGCACTTTGGATGTGGGACATACAGCGAGATGTTTGCTGCATTTGCGTTTGGCTGTTGGGAGATTTACAGCACAAAGATATCTAGTTGATTTGAAGCAGTTCCGAGAAAGTCTAAACATAATCCCCACTTTTCCCTCCTGGCACTTTCCATGTGGGAGATATAGCAGGATGTATATTGGTTTTGAGGACAACTTAATGGACAGTGTAGGGAGAAAAGTTTCCCTGTAGGAGATACCGCAAGACGTTTCTGTATATTGGGCACTGCGCTCTGCAGGGTGTTAGCAGAGACTTTCCCGGGACAGTGAAACCCTATGTCAGAGACACTGAGAAGAAGCCCCAACGTTCCCTCCAGGCACTTTCAGTGTGGGTGCCTTCTCCACGTGGTTCCTGGTTTCACTGCAGCTCTGAAGAGAATGTTAGCAAAGAGCTCATCGGGACAGTGAAAACAGTACTCAAAGACAGGGAGAGCAAGCTCTACATTACTCTCTTGGCACTTTGGATGTGGGACATACAGCGAGATGTTTGCTGCATTTGCGTTTGGCTGTTGGGAGATTTACAGCACAAAGATATCTAGTTGATTTCAAGCAGTTCCGAGAAAGTCTCTGTATATTGAGCACTGCGCTCCGCAGGGTGTTTGCAGAGACTTTCCCGGGACAGTGAAACCCTATGTCAGAGACACTGAGAAGAAGCCCCAATGTTCCCTCCAGGCACTTTCAGTGTGGGTGCCTTCTCCACGTGGTTCCTGGTTTCACTGCAGCTCTGAAGAGAATGTTAGCAAAGAGGTAACCGGGACAGTGAAAACAGTACTCAAAGACAGGGAGAGCAAGCTCTCTCTTGGCACTTTGGATGTGGGACATACAGCGAGATGTTTGCTGCATTTGCGTTTGGCTATTGGGAGATTTACAGCACAAAGATATCTAGTTGATTTGAAGCAGTTCCGAGAAAGTCTAAACATAATCCCCACTTTTCCCTCCTGGCACTTTCCATGTGGGAGATATAGCAGGATGTAGATTGGTTTTGAGGCCAACTCAATGGACAGTGTAGGGAGAAAAGTTCCTGGCTCCTTGAATGCCGTTCCTGGAGACACTGCGATCAATGTGGGAGATATGTCAAGATGTGTGTTGGTAAAGAGGTCACACGGATAATCAGAGCAATTCTCAGAGACACTGAGAACAAGCTCGACAATTCCCTCCTGGCACTTTCCCTGTAGGAGATACCGCAAGACATTTCTGTATATTGGGCACTGCGCTCTGCAGGGTGTTAGCAGAGACTTTCCCGGGACAGTGAAACCCTATGTCAGCGACACTGAGAAGAAGCCCTAATGTTCCCTCCAGGCACTTTCAGTGTGGGTGCCTCCTCCACGTGGTTCCTGGTTTCACTGCAGCTCTGAAGAGAATGTTAGCAAAGAGGTAACCAGGACAGTGAAAACAGTACTCAAAGACAGGGAGAGCAAGCTCTACATTACTCTCTTGGCACTTTGGATGTGGGACATACAGCGAGATGTTTGCTGCATTTGCGTTTGGCTGTTGGGAGATTTACAGCACAAATATATCTAGTTGATTTGAAGCAGTTCCGAGAAAGTCTCTGTATATTGGGCACTGCGCTCTGCAGGGTGTTAGCAGAGACTTTCCCGGGACAGTGAAACCCTATGTCAGAGACACTGAGAAGAAGCCCCAATGTTCCCTCCAGGCACTTTCAGTGTGGGTGCCTTCTCCACGTGGTTCCTGGTTTCACTGCAGCTCTGAAGAGAATGTTAGCAAAGAGGTAACCGGGACAGTGAAAACAGTACTCAAAGACAGGGAGAGCAAGCTCTCTCTTGGCACTTTGGATGTGGGACATACAGCGAGATGTTTGCTGCATTTGCGTTTGGCTGTTGGGAGATTTACAGCACAAAGATATCTAGTTGATTTGAAGCAGTTCCGAGAAAGTCTAAACATAATCCCCACTTTTCCCTCCTGGCACTTTCCATGTGGGAGATATAGCAGGATGTATATTGGTTTTGAGGCCAACTCAAAGGACAGTGTAGGGAGAAAAGTTCCTGGCTCCTTGAATGCCGTTCCTGGAGACACTGCGATCAATGTGGGAGATATGTCAAGATGTGTGCTGGTTTTGAGGACGTCTCTCTGGAGAGTCTTAGCAAAGAGGTCACATGGATAATCAGAGCAATTCTCAGAGACACTGAGAACAAGCTCGACAATTCCCTCCTGGCACTTTCCCCGTAGGAGATACCGCAAGACGTTTCTGTATATTGGGCACTGCGCTCTGCAGGGTGTTAGCAGAGACTTTCCCGGGACAGTGAAACCCTATGTCAGAGACACTGAGAAGAAGCCCCAATGTTCCCTCCAGGCACTTTCAGTGTGGGTGCCTTCTCCACGTGGTTCCTGGTTTCACTGCAGCTCTGAAGAGAATGTTAGCAAAGAGCTCATCGGGACAGTGAAAACAGTACTCAAAGACAGGGAGAGCAAGCTCTACATTACTCTTTTAGCACTTTGGATGTGGGACATACAGCGAGATGTTTGCTGCATTTGCGTTTGGCTGTTGGGAGATTTACAGCACAAAGATATCTAGTTGATTTGAAGAAGTTCCGAGAAAGTCTCTGTATATTGAGCACTGCGCTCCGCAGGGTGTTAGCAGAGACTTTCCCGGGACAGTGAAACCCTATGTCAGAGACACTGAGAAGAAGCCCCAATGTTCCCTCCAGGCACTTTCAGTGTGGGTGCCTTCTCCACGTGGTTCCTGGTTTCACTGCAGCTCTGAAGAGAATGTTTGCAAAGAGGTAACCGGGACAGTGAAAACAGTACTCAAAGACAGGGAGAGCAAGCTCTACATTACTCTTTTAGCACTTTGGATGTGGGACATACAGCGAGATGTTTGCTGCATTTGCGTTTGGCTGTTGGGAGATTTACAGCACAAAGATATCTAGTTGATTTGAAGAAGTTCCGAGAAAGTCTCTGTATATTGAGCACTGCGCTCTGCAGGGTGTTAGCAGAGACTTTCCCGGGACAGTGAAACCCTATGTCAGAGACACTGAGAAGAAGCCCCAATGTTCCCTCCAGGCACTTTCAGTGTGGGTGCCTTCTCCACGTGGTTCCTGGTTTCACTGCAGCTCTGAAGAGAATGTTAGCAAAGAGGTAACCGGGACAGTGAAAACAGTGCTCAAAGACAGGGAGAGCAAGCTCTACATTACTCTCTTAGCACTTTGGATGTGGGACATACAGCGAGATGTTTGCTGCTTTTGTGTTTGGCTGATGGGAGATTTACAGCACAAAGATATCTAGTTGATTTGAAGCAGTTCCGAGAAAGTCTCTGTATATTGAGCACTGCGCTCTGCAGGGTGTTAGCAGAGACTTTCCCGGGACAGTGAAACCCTATGGTCAGAGACACTGAGAAGAAGCCCCAATGTTCCCTCCAGGCACTTTCAGTGTGGGTGCCTTCTCCACGTGGTTCCTGGTTTCACTGCAGCTCTGAAGAGAATGTTAGCAAAGAGGTAACCGGGACAGTGAAAACAGTACTCAAAGACAGGGAGAGCAAGCTCTACATTACTCTCTTGGCACTTTGGATGTGGGACATACAGCGAGATGTTTGCTGCATTTGCGTTTGGCTATTGGGTGATTTACAGCACAAAGATATCTAGTTGATTTGAAGCAGTTCCGAGAAAGTCTAAACATAATCCCCACTTTTCCCTCCTGGCACTTTCCATGTGGGAGATATAGCAGGATGTAGATTGGTTTTGAGGCCAACTCAATGGACAGTGTAGGGAGAAAAGTTCCTGGCTCCTTGAATGCCGTTCCTGGAGACACTGCGATCAATGTGGGAGATATGTCAAGATGTGTGTTGGTAAAGAGGTCACACGGATAATCAGAGCAATTCTCAGAGACACTGAGAACAAGCTCGACAATTCCCTCCTGGCACTTTCCCTGTAGGAGATACCGCAAGACGTTTCTGTATATTGGGCACTGCGCTCTGCAGGGTGTTAGCAGAGACTTTCCCGGGACAGTGAAACCCTATGTCAGAGACACTGAGAAGAAGCCCCAATGTTCCCTCCAGGCACTTTCAGTGTGGGTGCCTTCTCCACGTGGTTCCTGGTTTCACTGCAGCTCTGAAGAGAATGTTAGCAAAGAGGTAACCGGGACAGTGAAAACAGTACTCAAAGACAGGGAGAGCAAGCTCTACATTACTCTCTTAGCACTTTGGATGTGGGACATACAGCGAGATGTTTGCTGCATTTGCGTTTGGCTGTTGGGAGATTTACAGCACAAAGATATCTAGTTGATTTGAAGCAGTTCCGAGAAAGTCTAAACATAATCCCCACTTTTCCCTCCTGGCACTTTCCATGTGGGAGATATAGCAGGATGTAGATTGGTTTTGAGGCCAACTCAAAGGACAGTGTAGGGAGAAAAGTTCCTGGCTCCTTGAATGCCGTTCCTGGAGACACTGCGATCAATGTGGGAGATATGTCAAGGTGTGTGTTGGTTTTGAGGACGTCTCTCTGGAGAGTCTTAGCAAAGAGGTCACACGGATAATCAGAGCAATTCTCAGAGACACTGAGAACAAGCTCGACAATTCCCTCCTGGCACTTTCCCTGTAGGAGATACCGCAAGACGTTTCTGTATATTGGGCACTGCGCTCTGCAGGGTGTTAGCAGAGACTTTCCCGGGACAGTGAAACCCTATGTCAGAGACACTGAGAAGAAGCCCCAATGTTCCCTCCAGGCACTTTCAGTGTGGGTGCCTTCTCCACGTGGTTCCTGGTTTCACTGCAGCTCTGAAGAGAATGTTAGCAAAGAGGTAACCAGGACAGTGAAAACAGTACTCAAAGACAGGGAGAGCAAGATCTACATTACTCTCTTGGCACTTTGGATGTGGGACATACAGCGAGATGTTTGCTGCATTTGCGTTTGGCTGTTGGGAGATTTACAGCACAAATATATCTAGTTGATTTGAAGCAGTTCCGAGAAAGTCTCTGTATATTGAGCACTGCGCTCTGCAGGGTGTTAGCAGAGACTTTCCCGGGACAGTGAAACCCTATGTCAGAGACACTGAGAAGAAGCCCCAATGTTCCCTCCAGGCACTTTCAGTGTGGGTGCCTTCTCTACGTGGTTCCTGGTTTCACTGCAGCTCTGAAGAGAATGTTAGCAAAGAGGTAACCGGGACAGTGAAAACAGTACTCAAAGACAGGGAGAGCAAGCTCTCTCTTGGCACTTTGGATGTGGGACATACAGCGAGATGTTTGCTGCATTTGCGTTTGGCTGTTGGGAGATTTACAGCACAAAGATATCTAGTTGATTTGAAGCAGTTCCGAGAAAGTCTAAACATAATCCCCACTTTTCCCTCCTGGCACTTTCCATGTGGGAGATATAGCAGGATGTAGATTGGTTTTGAGGCCAACTCAATGGACAGTGTAGGGAGAAAAGTTCCTGGCTCCTTGAATGCCGTTCCTGGAGACACTGCGATCAATGTGGGAGATATGTCAAGATGTGTGTTGGTTTTGAGGACATCTCTCTGGAGAGTCTTAGCAAAGAGGTCACACGGATAATCAGAGCAATTCTCAGAGACACTGAGAACAAGCTCGACAATTCCCTCCTGGAACTTTCCCTGTAGGAGATACCGCAAGACGTTTCTGTATATTGGGCACTGCGCTCTGCAGGGTGTTAGCAGAGACTTTCCCGGGACAGTGAAACCCTATGTCAGAGACACTGAGAAGAAGCCCCAATGTTCCCTCCAGGCACTTTCAGTGTGGGTGCCTTCTCCACGTGGTTCCTGGTTTCACTGCAGCTCTGAAGAGAATGTTAGCAAAGAGGTAACCGGGACAGTGAAAACAGTACTCAAAGACAGGGAGAGCAAGCTCTACATTACTCTCTTAGCACTTTGGATGTGGGATATACAGCGAGATGTTTGCTGCATTTGCGTTTGGCTGTTGGGAGATTTACAGCACAAAGATATCTAGTTGATTTGAAGCAGTTCCGAGAAAGTCTAAACATAATCCCCACTTTTCCCTCCTGGCACTTTCCATGTGGGAGATATAGCAGGATGTAGATTGGTTTTGAGGCCAACTCAAAGGACAGTGTAGGGAGAAAAGTTCCTGGCTCCTTGAATGCCGTTCCTGGAGACACTGCGATCAATGTGGGAGATATGTCAAGATGTGTGTTGGTTTTGAGGACGTCTCTCTGGAGAGTCTTAGCAAAGAGGTCACACGGATAATCAGAGCAATTCTCAGAGACACTGAGAACAAGCTCGACAATTCCCTCCTGGCACTTTCCCTGTAGGAGATACCGCAAGACGTTTCTGTATATTGGGCACTGCGCTCTGCAGGGTGTTAGCAGAGACTTTCCCGGGACAGTGAAACCCTATGTCAGAGACACTGAGAAGAAGCCCCAATGTTCCCTCCAGGCACTTTCAGTGTGGGTGCCTTCTCCACGTGGTTCCTGGTTTCACTGCAGCTCTGAAGAGAATGTTAGCAAAGAGGTAACCAGGACAGTGAAAACAGTACTCAAAGACAGGGAGAGCAAGATCTACATTACTCTCTTGGCACTTTGGATGTGGGACATACAGCGAGATGTTTGCTGCATTTGCGTTTGGCTGTTGGGAGATTTACAGCACAAATATATCTAGTTGATTTGAAGCAGTTCCGAGAAAGTCTCTGTATATTGAGCACTGCGCTCTGCAGGGTGTTAGCAGAGACTTTCCCGGGACAGTGAAACCCTATGTCAGAGACACTGAGAAGAAGCCCCAATGTTCCCTCCAGGCACTTTCAGTGTGGGTGCCTTCTCTACGTGGTTCCTGGTTTCACTGCAGCTCTGAAGAGAATGTTAGCAAAGAGGTAACCGGGACAGTGAAAACAGTACTCAAAGACAGGGAGAGCAAGCTCTCTCTTGGCACTTTGGATGTGGGACATACAGCGAGATGTTTGCTGCATTTGCGTTTGGCTGTTGGGAGATTTACAGCACAAAGATATCTAGTTGATTTGAAGCAGTTCCGAGAAAGTCTAAACATAATCCCCACTTTTCCCTCCTGGCACTTTCCATGTGGGAGATATAGCAGGATGTAGATTGGTTTTGAGGCCAACTCAAAGGACAGTGTAGGGAGAAAAGTTCCTGGCTCCTTGAATGCCGTTCCTGGAGACACTGCGATCAATGTGGGAGATATGTCAAGATGTGTGTTGGTTTTGAGGACGTCTCTCTGGAGAGTCTTAGCAAAGAGGTCACACAGATAATCAGAGCAATTCTCAGAGACACTGAGAACAAGCTCGACAATTCCCTCCTGGCACTTTCCCTGTAGGAGATACCGCAAGACGTTTCTGTATATTGGGCACTGCGCTCTGCAGGGTGTTAGCAGAGACTTTCCCGGGACAGTGAAACCCTATGGTCAGAGACACTGAGAAGAAGCCCCAATGTTCCCTCCAGGCACTTTCAGTGTGGGTGCCTTCTCCACGTGGTTCCTGGTTTCACTGCAGCTCTGAAGAGAATGTTAGCAAAGAGCTCATCGGGACAGTGAAAACAGTACTCAAAGACAGGGAGAGCAAGCTCTCTATTGGCACTTTGGATGTGGGACATACAGCGAGATGTTTGCTGCATTTGCGTTTGGCTGTTGGGAGATTTACAGCACAAAGATATCTAGTTGATTTGAAGCAGTTCCGAGAAAGTCTAAACATAATCCCCACTTTTCCCTCCTGGCACTTTCCATGTGGGAGATATAGCAGGATGTATATTGGTTTTGAGGACAACTTAATGGACAGTGTAGGGAGAAAAGTTTCCCTGTAGGAGATACCGCAAGACGTTTCTGTATATTGGGCACTGCGCTCTGCAGGGTGTTAGCAGAGACTTTCCCAGGACAGTGAAACCCTATGTCAGAGACACTGAGAAGAAGCCCCAATGTTCCCTCCAGGCACTTTCAGTGTGGGTGCCTTCTCCACGTGGTTCCTGGTTTCACTGCAGCTCTGAAGAGAATGTTAGCAAAGAGGTAACCGGGACAGTGAAAACAGTACTCAAAGACAGGGAGAGCAAGCTCTCTCTTGGCACTTTGGATGTGGGACATACAGCGAGATGTTTGCTGCATTTGCGTTTGGCTATTGGGAGATTTACAGCACAAAGATATCTAGTTGATTTGAAGCAGTTCCGAGAAAGTCTAAACATAATCCCCACTTTTCCCTCCTGGCACTTTCCATGTGGGAGATATAGCAGGATGTAGATTGGTTTTGAGGCCAACTCAATGGACAGTGTAGGGAGAAAAGTTCCTGGCTCCTTGAATGCCGTTCCTGGAGACACTGCGATCAATGTGGGAGATATGTCAAGATGTGTGTTGGTAAAGAGGTCACACGGATAATCAGAGCAATTCTCAGAGACACTGAGAACAAGCTCGACAATTCCCTCCTGGCACTTTCCCTGTAGGAGATACCGCAAGACATTTCTGTATATTGGGCACTGCGCTCTGCAGGGTGTTAGCAGAGACTTTCCCGGGACAGTGAAACCCTATGTCAGAGACACTGAGAAGAAGCCCCAATGTTCCCTCCAGGCACTTTCAGTGTGGGTGCCTTCTCCACGTGGTTCCTGGTTTCACTGCAGCTCTGAAGAGAATGTTAGCAAAGAGGTAACCAGGACAGTGAAAACAGTACTCAAAGACAGGGAGAGCAAGCTCTACATTACTCTCTTGGCACTTTGGATGTGGGACATACAGCGAGATGTTTGCTGCATTTGCGTTTGGCTGTTGGGAGATTTACAGCACAAATATATCTAGTTGATTTGAAGCAGTTCCGAGAAAGTCTCTGTATATTGAGCACTGCGCTCTGCAGGGTGTTAGCAGAGACTTTCCCGGGACAGTGAAACCCTATGTCAGAGACACTGAGAAGAAGCCCCAATGTTCCCTCCAGGCACTTTCAGTGTGGGTGCCTTCTCCACGTGGTTCCTGGTTTCACTGCAGCTCTGAAGAGAATGTTAGCAAAGAGGTAACCAGGACAGTGAAAACAGTACTCAAAGACAGGGAGAGCAAGCTCTACATTACTCTCTTGGCACTTTGGATGTGGGACATACAGCGAGATGTTTGCTGCATTTGCGTTTGGCTGTTGGGAGATTTACAGCACAAAGATATCTAGTTGATTTGAAGCAGTTCCGAGAAAGTCTAAACATAATCCCCACTTTTCCCTCCTGGCACTTTCCATGTGGGAGATATAGCAGGATGTAGATTGGTTTTGAGGCCAACTCAATGGACAGTGTAGGGAGAAAAGTTCCTGGCTCCTTGAATGCCGTTCCTGGAGACACTGCGATCAATGTGGGAGATATGTCAAGATGTGTGTTGGTAAAGAGGTCACACGGATAATCAGAGCAATTCTCAGAGACACTGAGAACAAGCTCGACAATTCCCTCCTGGCACTTTCCCTGTAGGAGATACCGCAAGACATTTCTGTATATTGGGCACTGCGCTCTGCAGGGTGTTAGCAGAGACTTTCCCGGGACAGTGAAACCCTATGTCAGAGACACTGAGAAGAAGCCCCAATGTTCCCTCCAGGCACTTTCAGTGTGGGTGCCTTCTCCACGTGGTTCCTGGTTTCACTGCAGCTCTGAAGAGAATGTTAGCAAAGAGGTAACCAGGACAGTGAAAACAGTACTCAAAGACAGGGAGAGCAAGCTCTACATTACTCTCTTGGCACTTTGGATGTGGGACATACAGCGAGATGTTTGCTGCATTTGCGTTTGGCTGTTGGGAGATTTACAGCACAAATATATCTAGTTGATTTGAAGCAGTTCCGAGAAAGTCTCTGTATATTGGGCACTGCGCTCTGCAGGGTGTTAGCAGAGACTTTCCCGGGACAGTGAAACCCTATGTCAGAGACACTGAGATGAAGCCCCAATGTTCCCTCCAGGCACTTTCAGTGTGGGTGCCTTCTCCACGTGGTTCCTGGTTTCACTGCAGCTCTGAAGAGAATGTTAGCAAAGAGGAAACCGGGACAGTGAAAACAGTACTCAAAGACAGGGAGAGCAAGCTCTCTCTTGGCACTTTGGATGTGGGACATACAGCGAGATGTTTGCTGCTTTTGCGTTTGGCTGTTGGGAGATTTACAGCACAAAGATATCTAGTTGATTTGAAGCAGTTCCGAGAAAGTCTAAACATAATCCCCACTTTTCCCTCCTGGCACTTTCCATTTGGGAGATATAGCAGGATGTATATTGGTTTTGAGGACAACTCAAAGGACAGTGTAGGGAGAAAAGTTCCTGGCTCCTTGAATGCCGTTCCTGGAGACACTGCGATCAATGTGGGAGATATGTCAAGATGTGTGTTGGTTTTGAGGACGTCTCTCTGGAGAGTCTTAGCAAAGAGGTCACATGGATAATCAGAGCAATTCTCAGAGACACTGAGAACAAGCTCGACAATTCCCTCCTGGCACTTTCCCTGTAGGAGATACCGCAAGACGTTTCTGTTTATTGGGCACAGCGCTCTGCAGGGTGTTAGCAGAGACTTTCCCGGGACAGTGAAACCCTATGGTCAGAGACACTGAGAAGAAGCCCCAATGTTCCCTCCAGGCACTTTCAGTGTGGGTGCCTTCTCCACGTGGTTCCTGGTTTCACTGCAGCTCTGAAGAGAATGTTAGCAAAGAGGTAACCGGGACAGTGAAAACAGTGCTCAAAGACAGGGAGAGCAAGCTCTCTCTTTGCGCTTTGGATGTGGGACATACAGCGAGATGTTTGCTGCTTTTGCGTTTGGCTGTTGGGAGATTTACAGCACAAAGATATCTAGTTGATTTGAAGCAGTTCCGAGAAAGTCTAAACATAATCCCCACTTTTCCCTCCTGGCACTTTCCATGTGGGAGATATAGCAGGATGTATATTGGTTTTGAGGCCAACTCAAAGGACAGTGTAGGGAGAAAAGTTCCTGGCTCCTTGAATGCCGTTCCTGGAGACACTGCGATCAATGTGGGAGATATGTCAAGATGTGTGTTGGTAAAGAGGTCACACGGATAATCAGAGCAATTCTCAGAGACACTGAGAACAAGCTCGACAATTCCCTCCTGGCACTTTCCCTGTAGGAGATACCGCAAGACATTTCTGTATATTGGGCACTGCGCTCTGCAGGGTGTTAGCAGAGACTTTCCCGGGACAGTGAAACCCTATGTCAGAGACACTGAGAAGAAGCCCCAATGTTCCCTCCAGGCACTTTCAGTGTGGGTGCCTTCTCCACGTGGTTCCTGGTTTCACTGCAGCTCTGAAGAGAATGTTAGCAAAGAGGTAACCGGGACAGTGAAAACAGTACTCAAAGACAGGGAGAGCAAGCTCTACATTACTCTCTTAGCACTTTGGATGTGGGACATACAGGGAGATGTTTGCTGCTTTTGCGTTTGGCTGTTGGGAGATTTACAGCACAAAGATATCTAGTTGATTTGAAGCAGTTCCGAGAAAGTCTAAACATAATCCCCACTTTTCCCTCCTGGCACTTTCCATGTGGGAGATATAGCAGGATGTATATTGGTTTTGAGGACAACTTAATGGACAGTGTAGGGAGAAAAGTTTCCCTGTAGGAGATACCGCAAGACGTTTCTGTATATTGGGCACAGCGCTCTGCAGGGTGTTAGCAGAGACTTTCCCGGGACAGTGAAACCCTATGGTCAGAGACACTGAGAAGAAGCCCCAATGTTCCCTCCAGGCACTTTCAGTGTGGGTGCCTTCTCCACGTGGTTCCTGGTTTCACTGCAGCTCTGAAGAGAATGTTAGCAAAGAGGTAACCGGGACAGTGAAAACAGTGCTCAAAGACAGGGAGAGCAAGCTCTCTCTTTGCACTTTGGATGTGGGACATACAGCGAGATGTTTGCTGCTTTTGCGTTTGGCTGTGGGGAGATTTACAGCACAAAGATATCTAGTTGATTTGAAGCAGTTCCGAGAAAGTCTAAACATAATCCCCACTTTTCCCTCCTGGCACTTTCCATGTGGGAGATATAGCAGGATGTAGATTGGTTTTGAGGCCAACTCAAAGGACAGTGTAGGGAGAAAAGTTCCTGGCTCCTTGAATGCCGTTCCTGGAGACACTGCGATCAATGTGGGAGATATAGCAGGATGTAGATTGGTTTTGAGGCCAACTCAAAGGACAGTGTAGGGAGAAAAGTTCCTGGCTCCTTGAATGCCGTTCCTGGAGACACTGCGATCAATGTGGGAGATATGTCAAGATGTGTGTTGCTTTTGAGGACGTCTCTCTGGAGAGTCTTAGCAAAGAGGTCACATGGATAATCAGAGCAATTCTCAGAGACACTGAGAACAAGCTCGACAATTCCCTCCTGGCACTTTCCCTGTAGGAGATACCGCAAGACGTTTCTGTATATTGGGCACTGCGCTCTGCAGGGTGTTAGCAGAGACTTTCCCGGGACAGTGAAACCCTATGTCAGAGACACTGAGAAGAAGCCCCAATGTTCCCTCCAGGCACTTTCAGTGTGGGTGCCTTCTCCACGTGGTTCCTGGTTTCACTGCAGCTCTGAAGAGAATGTTAGCAAAGAGCTCATCGGGACAGTGAAAACAGTACTCAAAGACAGGGAGAGCAAGCTCTACATTACTCTCTTAGCACTTTGGATGTGGGACATACAGCGAGATGTTTGCTGCATTTGCGTTTGGCTGTTGGGAGATTTACAGCACAAAGATATCTAGTTGATTTGAAGCAGTTCCGAGAAAGTCTAAACATAATCCCCACTTTTCCCTCCTGGCACTTTCCATGTGGGAGATATAGCAGGATGTAGATTGGTTTTGAGGCCAACTCAATGGACAGTGTAGGGAGAAAAGTTCCTGGCTCCTTGAATGCCGTTCCTGGAGACACTGCGATCAATGTGGGAGATATGTCAAGATGTGTGTTGGTAAAGAGGTCACACGGATAATCAGAGCAATTCTCAGAGACACTGAGAACAAGCTCGACAATTCCCTCCTGGCACTTTCCCTGTAGGAGATACCGCAAGACATTTCTGTATATTGGGCACTGCGCTCTGCAGGGTGTTAGCAGAGACTTTCCCGGGACAGTGAAACCCTATGTCAGAGACACTGAGAAGAAGCCCCAATGTTCCCTCCAGGCACTTTCAGTGTGGGTGCCTTCTCCACGTGGTTCCTGGTTTCACTGCAGCTCTGAAGAGAATGTTAGCAAAGAGGTAACCGGGACAGTGAAAACAGTACTCAAAGACAGGGAGAGCAAGCTCTACATTACTCTCTTAGCACTTTGGATGTGGGACATACAGGGAGATGTTTGCTGCTTTTGCGTTTGGCTGTTGGGAGATTTACAGCACAAAGATATCTAGTTGATTTGAAGCAGTTCCGAGAAAGTCTAAACATAATCCCCACTTTTCCCTCCTGGCACTTTCCATGTGGGAGATATAGCAGGATGTATATTGGTTTTGAGGACAACTTAATGGACAGTGTAGGGAGAAAAGTTTCCCTGTAGGAGATACCGCAAGACGTTTCTGTTTATTGGGCACAGCGCTCTGCAGGGTGTTAGCAGAGACTTTCCCGGGACAGTGAAACCCTATGGTCAGAGACACTGAGAAGAAGCCCCAATGTTCCCTCCAGGCACTTTCAGTGTGGGTGCCTTCTCCACGTGGTTCCTGGTTTCACTGCAGCTCTGAAGAGAATGTTAGCAAAGAGGTAACCGGGACAGTGAAAACAGTGCTCAAAGACAGGGAGAGCAAGCTCTCCCTTTGCACTTTGGATGTGGGACATACAGCGAGATGTTTGCTGCTTTTGCGTTTGGCTGTGGGGAGATTTACAGCACAAAGATATCTAGTTGATTTGAAGCAGTTCCGAGAAAGTCTAAACATAATCCCCACTTTTCCCTCCTGGCACTTTCCATGTGGGAGATATAGCAGGATGTAGATTGGTTTTGAGGCCAACTCAAAGGACAGTGTAGGGAGAAAAGTTCCTGGCTCCTTGAATGCCGTTCCTGGAGACACTGCGATCAATGTGGGAGATATGTAAGATGTGTGTTGCTTTTGAGGACGTCTCTCTGGAGAGTCTTAGCAAAGAGGTCACATGGATAATCAGAGCAATTCTCAGAGACACTGAGAACAAGCTCGACAATTCCCTCCTGGCACTTTCCCTGTAGGAGATACCGCAAGACGTTTCTGTATATTGGGCACTGCGCTCTGCAGGGTGTTAGCAGAGACTTTCCCGGGACAGTGAAACCCTATGTCAGAGACACTGAGAAGAAGCCCCAATGTTCCCTCCAGGCACTTTCAGTGTGGGTGCCTTCTCCACGTGGTTCCTGGTTTCACTGCAGCTCTGAAGAGAATGTTAGCAAAGAGGTAACCGGGACAGTGAAAACAGTACTCAAAGACAGGGAGAGCAAGCTCTCTCTTGGCACTTTGGATGTGGGACATACAGCGAGATGTTTGCTGCATTTGCGTTTGGCTGTTGGGAGATTTACAGCACAAAGATATCTAGTTGATTTGAAGCAGTTCCGAGAAAGTCTAAACATAATCCCCACTTTTCCCTCCTGGCACTTTCCATGTGGGAGATATAGCAGGATGTATATTGGTTTTGAGGCCAACTCAAAGGACACTGTAGGGAGAAAAGTTCCTGGCTCCTTGAATGCCGTTCCTGGAGACACTGCGATCAATGTGGGAGATATGTCAAGATGTGTGTTGCTTTTGAGGACGGCTCTGTGGAGAGTCTTAGCAAAGAGGTCACATGGATAATCAGAGCAATTCTCAGAGACACTGAGAACAAGCTCGACAATTCCCTCCTGGCACTTTCCCTGTAGGAGATACCGCAAGACGTTTCTGTATATTGGGCACTGCGCTCCGCAGGGTGTTAGCAGAGACTTTCCCGGGACAGTGAAACCCCATGTCAGAGACACTGAGAAGAAGCCCCAATGTTCCCTCCAGGCACTTTCAGTGTGGGTGCCTTCTCCACGTGGTTCCTGGTTTCACTGCAGCTCTGAAGAGAATGTTAGCAAAGAGCTCATCGGGACAGTGAAAACAGTACTCAAAGACAGGGAGAGCAAGCTCTCTCTTGGCACTTTGGATGTGGGACATACAGCGAGATGTTTGCTGCATTTGCGTTTGGCTGTTGGGAGATTTACAGCACAAATATATCTAGTTGATTTGAAGCAGTTCCGAGAAAGTCTCTGTATATTGAGGACTGCGCTCCGCAGGGTGTTTGCAGAGACTTTCCCGGGACAGTGAAACCCTATGTCAGAGACACTGAGAAGAAGCCCCAATGTTCCCTCCAGGCACTTTCAGTGTGGGTGCCTTCTCCACGTGGTTCCTGGTTTCACTGCAGCTCTGAAGAGAATGTTAGCAAAGAGCTCATCGGGACAGTGAAAACAGTACTCAAAGACAGGGAGAGCAAGCTCTACATTACTCTCTTGGCACTTTGGATGTGGGACATACAGCGAGATGTTTGCTGCATTTGCGTTTGGCTGTTGGGAGATTTACAGCACAAAGATATCTAGTTGATTTGAAGCAGTTCCGAGAAAGTCTAAACATAATCCCCACTTTTCCCTCCTGGCACTTTCCATGTGGGAGATATAGCAGGATGTAGATTGGTTTTGAGGACAACTCAATGGACAGTGTAGGGAGAAAAGTTCCTGGCTCCTTGAATGCCGTTCCTGGAGACACTGCGATCAATGTGGGAGATATGTCAAGATGTGTGTTGGTAAAGAGGTCACACGGATAATCAGAGCAATTCTCAGAGACACTGAGAACAAGCTCGACAATTCCCTCCTGGCACTTTCCCTGTAGGAGATACCGCAAGACATTTCTGTATATTGGGCACTGCGCTCTGCAGGGTGTTAGCAGAGACTTTCCCGGGACAGTGAAACCCTATGGTCAGAAACACTGAGAAGAAGCCCCAATGTTCCCTCCAGGCACTTTCAGTGTGGGTGCCTTCTCCACGTGGTTCCTGGTTTCACTGCAGCTCTGAAGAGAATGTTAGCAAAGAGGTAACCGGGACAGTGAAAACAGTACTCAAAGACAGGGAGAGCAAGCTCTCTCTTGGCACTTTGGATGTGGGACATACAGCGAGATGTTTGCTGCATTTGCGTTTGGCTGTTGGGAGATTTACAGCACAAAGATATCTAGTTGATTTGAAGCAGTTCCGAGAAAGTCTAAACATAATCCCCACTTTTCCCTCCTGGCACTTTCCATGTGGGAGATATAGCAGGATGTAGATTGGTTTTGAGGCCAACTCAATGGACAGTGTAGGGAGAAAAGTTCCTGGCTCCTTGAATGCCGTTCCTGGAGACACTGCGATCAATGTGGGAGATATGTCAGGATGTGTGTTGGTAAAGAGGTCACACGGATAATCAGAGCAATTCTCAGAGACACTGAGAACAAGCTCGACAATTCCCTCCTGGCACTTTCCCTGTAGGAGATACCGCAAGACGTTTCTGTATATTGGGCACTGCGCTCTGCAGGGTGTTAGCAGAGACTTTCCCGGGACAGTGAAACCCTATGTCAGAGACACTGAGAAGAAGCCCCAATGTTCCCTCCAGGCACTTTCAGTGTGGGTGCCTTCTCCACGTGGTTCCCGGTTTCACTGCAGCTCTGAAGAGAATGTTAGCAAAGAGGTAACCGGGACAGTGAAAACAGTACTCAAAGACAGGGAGAGCAACCTCTCTTGGCACTTTGGATGTGGGACATACAGCGAGATGTTTGCTGCATTTGCGTTTGGCTGTTGGGAGATTTACAGCACAAAGATATCTAGTTGATTTGAAGCAGTTCCGAGAAAGTCTAAACATAATCCCCACTTTTCCCTCCTGGCACTTTCCATGTGGGAGATATAGCAGGATGTATATTGGTTTTGAGGACAACTTAATGGACAGTGTAGGGAGAAAAGTTTCCCTGTAGGAGATACCGCAAGACGTTTCTGTATATTGGGCACTGCGCTCTGCAGGGTGTTAGCAGAGACTTTCCCGGGACAGTGAAACCCTATGTCAGAGACACTGAGAAGAAGCCCCAATGTTCCCTCCAGGCACTTTCAGTGTGGGTGCCTTCTCCACGTGGTTCCTGGTTTCACTGCAGCTCTGAAGAGAATGTTAGCAAAGAGGTAACCGGGACAGTGAAAACAGTACTCAAAGACAGGGAGAGCAAGCTCTCTCTTGGCACTTTGGATGTGGGACATACAGCGAGATGTTTGCTGCATTTGCGTTTGGCTGTTGGGAGATTTACAGCACAAAGATATCTAGTTGATTTGAAGCAGTTCCGAGAAAGTCTAAACATAATCCCCACTTTTCCCTCCTGGCACTTTCCATGTGGGAGATATAGCAGGATGTAGATTGGTTTTGAGGCCAACTCAAAGGACAGTGTAGGGAGAAAAGTTCCTGGCTCCTTGAATGCCGTTCCTGGAGACACTGCGATCAATGTGGGAGATATAGCAGGATGTAGATTGGTTTTGAGGCCAACTCAAAGGACAGTGTAGGGAGAAAAGTTCCTGGCTCCTTGAATGCCGTTCCTGGAGACACTGCGATCAATGTGGGAGATATGTCAAGATGTGTGTTGCTTTTGAGGACGGCTCTCTGGAGAGTCTTAGCAAAGAGGTCACATGGATAATCAGAGCAATTCTCAGAGACACTGAGAACAAGCTCGACAATTCCCTCCTGGCACTTTCCCTGTAGGAGATACCGCAAGACGTTTCTGTATATTGGGCACTGCGCTCTGCAGGGTGTTAGCAGAGACTTTCCCGGGACAGTGAAACCCTATGTCAGAGACACTGAGAAGAAGCCCCAATGTTCCCTCCAGGCACTTTCAGTGTGGGTGCCTTCTCCACGTGGTTCCTGGTTTCACTGCAGCTCTGAAGAGAATGTTAGCAAAGAGGTAACCGGGACAGTGAAAACAGTACTCAAAGACAGGGAGAGCAAGTTTGGATGTGGGACATACAGCGAGATGTTTGCTGCATTTGCGTTTGGCTATTGGGAGATTTACAGCACAAAGATATCTAGTTGATTTGAAGCAGTTCCGAGAAAGTCTAAACATAATCCCCACTTTTCCCTCCTGGCACTTTCCATGTGGGAGATATAGCAGGATGTAGATTGGTTTTGAGGCCAACTCAAAGGACAGTGTAGGGAGAAAAGTTCCTGGCTCCTTGAATGCCGTTCCTGGAGACACTGCGATCAATGTGGGAGATATAGCAGGATGTAGATTGGTTTTGAGGCCAACTCAAAGGACAGTGTAGGGAGAAAAGTTCCTGGCTCCTTGAATGCCGTTCCTGGAGACACTGCGATCAATGTGGGAGATATGTCAAGATGTGTGTTGCTTTTGAGGACGTCTCTCTGGAGAGTCTTAGCAAAGAGGTCACATGGATAATCAGAGCAATTCTCAGAGACACTGAGAACAAGCTCGACAATTCCCTCCTGGCACTTTCCCTGTAGGAGATACCGCAAGACGTTTCTGTATATTGGGCACTGCGCTCTGCAGGGTGTTAGCAGAGACTTTCCCGGGACAGTGAAACCCTATGTCAGAGACACTGAGAAGAAGCCCCAATGTTCCCTCCAGGCACTTTCAGTGTGGGTGCCTTCTCCACGTGGTTCCTGGTTTCACTGCAGCTCTGAAGAGAATGTTAGCAAAGAGGTAACCGGGACAGTGAAAACAGTACTCAAAGACAGGGAGAGCAAGTTTGGATGTGGGACATACAGCGAGATGTTTGCTGCTTTTGCGTTTGGCTGTTGGGAGATTTACAGCACAAAGATATCTAGTTGATTTGAAGCAGTTCCGAGAAAGTCTAAACATAATCCCCACTTTTCCCTCCTGGCACTTTCCATGTGGGAGATATAGCAGGATGTAGATTGGTTTTGAGGCCAACTCAAAGGACAGTGTAGGGAGAAAAGTTCCTGGCTCCTTGAATGCCGTTCCTGGAGACACTGCGATCAATGTGGGAGATATAGCAGGATGTAGATTGGTTTTGAGGCCAACTCAAAGGACAGTGTAGGGAGAAAAGTTCCTGGCTCCTTGAATGCCGTTCCTGGAGACACTGCGATCAATGTGGGAGATATGTCAAGATGTGTGTTGCTTTTGAGGACGGCTCTCTGGAGAGTCTTAGCAAAGAGGTCACATGGATAATCAGAGCAATTCTCAGAGACACTGAGAACAAGCTCGACAATTCCCTCCTGGCACTTTCCCTGTAGGAGATACCGCAAGACGTTTCTGTATATTGGGCACTGCGCTCTGCAGGGTGTTAGCAGAGACTTTCCCGGGACAGTGAAACCCTATGTCAGAGACACTGAGAAGAAGCCCCAATGTTCCCTCCAGGCACTTTCAGTGTGGGTGCCTTCTCCACGTGGTTCCTGGTTTCACTGCAGCTCTGAAGAGAATGTTAGCAAAGAGGTAACCGGGACAGTGAAAACAGTACTCAAAGACAGGGAGAGCAAGCTCTCTCTTGGCACTTTGGATGTGGGACATACAGCGAGATGTTTGCTGCATTTGCGTTTGGCTGTTGGGAGATTTACAGCACAAAGATATCTAGTTGATTTGAAGCAGTTCCGGGAAAGTCTAAACATAATCCCCACTTTTCCCTCCTGGCACTTTCCATTTGGGAGATATAGCAGGATGTATATTGGTTTTGAGGACAACTCAAAGGACAGTGTAGGGAGAAAAGTTCCTGGCTCCTTGAATGCCGTTCCTGGAGACACTGCGATCAATGTGGGAGATATGTCAAGATGTGTGTTGGTTTTGAGGACATCTCTCTGGAGAGTCTTAGCAAAGAGGTCACATGGATAATCAGAGCAATTCTCAGAGACACTGAGAACAAGCTCGACAATTCCCTCCTGGCACTTTCCCTGTAGGAGATACCGCAAGACGTTTCTGTATATTGGGCACTGCGCTCTGCAGGGTGTTAGCAGAGACTTTCCCGGGACAGTGAAACCCTATGGTCAGAGACACTGAGAAGAAGCCCCAATGTTCCCTCCAGGCACTTTCAGTGTGGGTGCCTTCTCCACGTGGTTCCTGGTTTCACTGCAGCTCTGAAGAGAATGTTAGCAAAGAGCTCATCGGGACAGTGAAAACAGTACTCAAAGACAGGGAGAGCAAGCTCTACATTACTCTCTTAGCACTTTGGATGTGGGACATACAGCGAGATGTTTGCTGCATTTGCGTTTGGCTGTTGGGAGATTTACAGCACAAAGATATCTAGTTGATTTGAAGCAGTTCCGAGAAAGTCTAAACATAATCCCCACTTTTCCCTCCTGGCACTTTCCATGTGGGAGATATAGCAGGATGTACATTTGTTTTGAGGCCAACTCAAAGGACACTGTAGGGAGAAAAGTTCCTGGCTCCTTGAATGCCGTTCCTGGAGACACTGCGATCAATGTGGGAGATATGTCAGGATGTGTGTTGGTAAAGAGGTCACACGGATAATCAGAGCAATTCTCAGAGACACTGAGAACAAGCTCGACAATTCCCTCCTGGCACTTTCCCTGTAGGAGATACCGCAAGACGTTTCTGTATATTGGGCACTGCGCTCTGCAGGGTGTTAGCAGAGACTTTCCCGGGACAGTGAAACCCTATGTCAGAGACACTGAGAAGAAGCCCCAATGTTCCCTCCAGGCACTTTCAGTGTGGGTGCCTTCTCCACGTGGTTCCTGGTTTCACTGCAGCTCTGAAGAGAATGTTAGCAAAGAGGTAACCGGGACAGTGAAAACAGTACTCAAAGACAGGGAGAGCAACCTCTCTTGGCACTTTGGATGTGGGACATACAGCGAGATGTTTGCTGCATTTGCGTTTGGCTGTTGGGAGATTTACAGCACAAAGATATCTAGTTGATTTGAAGCAGTTCCGAGAAAGTCTAAACATAATCCCCACTTTTCCCTCCTGGCACTTTCCATGTGGGAGATATAGCAGGATGTATATTGGTTTTGAGGACAACTTAATGGACAGTGTAGGGAGAAAAGTTTCCCTGTAGGAGATACCGCAAGACGTTTCTGTATATTGGGCACTGCGCTCTGCAGGGTGTTAGCAGAGACTTTCCCAGGACAGTGAAACCCTATGTCAGAGACACTGAGAAGAAGCCCCAATGTTCCCTCCAGGCACTTTCAGTGTGGGTGCCTTCTCCACGTGGTTCCTGGTTTCACTGCAGCTCTGAAGAGAATGTTAGCAAAGAGGTAACCGGGACAGTGAAAACAGTACTCAAAGACAGGGAGAGCAAGCTCTCTCTTGGCACTTTGGATGTGGGACATACAGCGAGATGTTTGCTGCATTTGCGTTTGGCTGTTGGGAGATTTACAGCACAAAGATATCTAGTTGATTTGAAGCAGTTCCGGGAAAGTCTAAACATAATCCCCACTTTTCCCTCCTGGCACTTTCCATTTGGGAGATATAGCAGGATGTATATTGGTTTTGAGGACAACTCAAAGGACAGTGTAGGGAGAAAAGTTCCTGGCTCCTTGAATGCCGTTCCTGGAGACACTGCGATCAATGTGGGAGATATGTCAAGATGTGTGTTGGTTTTGAGGACATCTCTCTGGAGAGTCTTAGCAAAGAGGTCACATGGATAATCAGAGCAATTCTCAGAGACACTGAGAACAAGCTCGACAATTCCCTCCTGGCACTTTCCCTGTAGGAGATACCGCAAGACGTTTCTGTATATTGGGCACTGCGCTCTGCAGGGTGTTAGCAGAGACTTTCCCGGGACAGTGAAACCCTATGGTCAGAGACACTGAGAAGAAGCCCCAATGTTCCCTCCAGGCACTTTCAGTGTGGGTGCCTTCTCCACGTGGTTCCTGGTTTCACTGCAGCTCTGAAGAGAATGTTAGCAAAGAGCTCATCGGGACAGTGAAAACAGTACTCAAAGACAGGGAGAGCAAGCTCTACATTACTCTCTTAGCACTTTGGATGTGGGACATACAGCGAGATGTTTGCTGCATTTGCGTTTGGCTGTTGGGAGATTTACAGCACAAAGATATCTAGTTGATTTGAAGCAGTTCCGAGAAAGTCTAAACATAATCCCCACTTTTCCCTCCTGGCACTTTCCATGTGGGAGATATAGCAGGATGTAGATTGGTTTTGAGGCCAACTCAATGGACAGTGTAGGGAGAAAAGTTCCTGGCTCCTTGAATGCCGTTCCTGGAGACACTGCGATCAATGTGGGAGATATGTCAAGCTGTGTGTTGGTAAAGAGGTCACACGGATAATCAGAGCAATTCTCAGAGACACTGAGAACAAGCTCGACAATTCCCTCCTGGCACTTTCCCTGTAGGAGATACGGCAAGACATTTCTGTATATTGGGCACTGCGCTCTGCAGGGTGTTAGCAGAGACTTTCCCGGGACAGTGAAACCCTATGGTCAGAGACACTGAGAAGAAGCCCCAATGTTCCCTCCAGGCACTTTCAGTGTGGGTGCCTTCTCCACGTGGTTCCTGGTTTCACTGCAGCTCTGAAGAGAATGTTAGCAAAGAGGTAACCGGGACAGTGAAAACAGTGCTCAAAGACAGGGAGAGCAAGCTCTCTCTTTGCACTTTGGATGTGGGACATACAGCGAGATGTTTGCTGCTTTTGCGTTTGGCTGTGGGGAGATTTACAGCACAAAGATATCTAGTTGATTTGAAGCAGTTCCGAGAAAGTCTAAACATAATCCCCACTTTTCCCTCCTGGCACTTTCCATGTGGGAGATATAGCAGGATGTATATTGGTTTTGAGGACAACTCAAAGGACAGTGTAGGGAGAAAAGTTCCTGGCTCCTTGAATGCCGTTCCTGGAGACACTGCGATCAATGTGGGAGATATGTCAAGATGTGTGTTGCTTTTGAGGACGACTCTCTGGAGAGTCTTAGCAAAGAGGTCACATGGATAATCAGAGCAATTCTCAGAGACACTGAGAACAAGCTCGACAATTCCCTCCTGGCACTTTCCCTGTAGGAGATACCGCAAGACGTTTCTGTATATTGGGCACTGCGTTCTGCAGGGTGTTAGCAGAGACTTTCCCGGGACAGTGAAACCCTATGGTCAGAGACACTGAGAAGAAGCCCCAATGTTCCCTCCAGGCACTTTCAGTGTGGGTGCCTTCTCCACGTGGTTCCTGGTTTCACTGCAGCTCTGAAGAGAATGTTAGCAAAGAGCTCATCGGGACAGTGAAAACAGTACTCAAAGACAGGGAGAGCAAGCTCTACATTACTCTCTTAGCACTTTGGATGTGGGACATACAGCGAGATGTTTGCTGCATTTGCGTTTGGCTGTTGGGAGATTTACAGCACAAAGATATCTAGTTGATTTGAAGCAGTTCCGAGAAAGTCTAAACATAATCCCCACTTTTCCCTCCTGGCACTTTCCATGTGGGAGATATAGCAGGATGTAGATTGGTTTTGAGGCCAACTCAATGGACAGTGTAGGGAGAAAAGTTCCTGGCTCCTTGAATGCCGTTCCTGGAGACACTGCGATCAATGTGGGAGATATGTCAAGATGTGTGTTGGTAAAGAGGTCACACGGATAATCAGAGCAATTCTCAGAGACACTGAGAACAAGCTCGACAATTCCCTCCTGGCACTTTCCCTGTAGGAGATACCGCAAGACATTTCTGTATATTGGGCACTGCGCTCTGCAGGGAGTTAGCAGAGACTTTCCCGGGACAGTGAAACCCTATGTCAGAGACACTGAGAAGAAGCCCCAATGTTCCCTCCAGGCACTTTCAGTGTGGGTGCCTTCTCCACGTGGTTCCTGGTTTCACTGCAGCTCTGAAGAGAATGTTAGCAAAGAGGTAACCGGGACAGTGAAAACAGTACTCAAAGACAGGGAGAGCAAGCTCTACATTACTCTCTTAGCACTTTGGATGTGGGACATACAGGGAGATGTTTGCTGCTTTTGCGTTTGGCTGTTGGGAGATTTACAGCACAAAGATATCTAGTTGATTTGAAGCAGTTCCGAGAAAGTCTAAACATAATCCCCACTTTTCCCTCCTGGCACTTTCCATGTGGGAGATATAGCAGGATGTATATTGGTTTTGAGGACAACTTAATGGACAGTGTAGGGAGAAAAGTTTCCCTGTAGGAGATACCGCAAGACGTTTCTGTTTATTGGGCACAGCGCTCTGCAGGGTGTTAGCAGAGACTTTCCCGGGACGGTGAAACCCTATGGTCAGAGACACTGAGAAGAAGCCCCAATGTTCCCTCCAGGCACTTTCAGTGTGGGTGCCTTCTCCACGTGGTTCCTGGTTTCACTGCAGCTCTGAAGAGAATGTTAGCAAAGAGGTAACCGGGACAGTGAAAACAGTACTCAAAGACAGGGAGAGCAAGCTCTACATTACTCTCTTAGCACTTTGGATGTGGGACATACAGGGAGATGTTTGCTGCTTTTGCGTTTGGCTGTTGGGAGATTTACAGCACAAAGATATCTAGTTGATTTGAAGCAGTTCCGAGAAAGTCTAAACATAATCCCCACTTTTCCCTCCTGGCACTTTCCATGTGGGAGATATAGCAGGATGTATATTGGTTTTGAGGACAACTTAATGGACAGTGTAGGGAGAAAAGTTTCCCTGTAGGAGATACCGCAAGACGTTTCTGTTTATTGGGCACAGCGCTCTGCAGGGTGTTAGCAGAGACTTTCCCGGGACGGTGAAACCCTATGGTCAGAGACACTGAGAAGAAGCCCCAATGTTCCCTCCAGGCACTTTCAGTGTGGGTGCCTTCTCCACGTGGTTCCTGGTTTCACTGCAGCTCTGAAGAGAATGTTAGCAAAGAGGTAACCGGGACAGTGAAAACAGTACTCAAAGACAGGGAGAGCAAGCTCTCTCTTGGCACTTTGGATGTGGGACATACAGCGAGATGTTTGCTGCTTTTGCGTTTGGCTGTGGGGAGATTTACAGCACAAAGATATCTAGTTGATTTGAAGCAGTTCCGAGAAAGTCTAAACATAATCCCCACTTTTCCCTCCTGGCACTTTCCATGTGGGAGATATAGCAGGATGTAGATTGGTTTTGAGGCCAACTCAAAGGACAGTGTAGGGAGAAAAGTTCCTGGCTCCTTGAATGCCGTTCCTGGAGACACTGCGATCAATGTGGGAGATATGTCAAGATGTGTGTTGCTTTTGAGGACGTCTCTCTGGAGAGTCTTAGCAAAGAGGTCACATGGATAATCAGAGCAATTCTCAGAGACACTGAGAACAAGCTCGACAATTCCCTCCTGGCACTTTCCCTGTAGGAGATACCGCAAGACGTTTCTGTATATTGGGCACTGCGCTCTGCAGGGTGTTAGCAGAGACTTTCCCGGGACAGTGAAACCCTATGTCAGAGACACTGAGAAGAAGCCCCAATGTTCCCTCCAGGCACTTTCAGTGTGGGTGCCTTCTCCACGTGGTTCCTGGTTTCACTGCAGCTCTGAAGAGAATGTTAGCAAAGAGGTAACCGGGACAGTGAAAACAGTACTCAAAGACAGGGAGAGCAAGCTCTCTCTTGGCACTTTGGATGTGGGACATACAGCGAGATGTTTGCTGCATTTGCGTTTGGCTGTTGGGAGATTTACAGCACAAAGATATCTAGTTGATTTGAAGCAGTTCCGAGAAAGTCTAAACATAATCCCCACTTTTCCCTCCTGGCACTTTCCATGTGGGAGATATAGCAGGATGTAGATTGGTTTTGAGGCCAACTCAAAGGACAGTGTAGGGAGAAAAGTTCCTGGCTCCTTGAATGCCGTTCCTGGAGACACTGCGATCAATGTGGGAGATATGTCAATATGTGTGTTGGTTTTGAGGACGTCTCTCTGGAGAGTCTTAGCAAAGAGGTCACATGGATAATCAGAGCAATTCTCAGAGACACTGAGAACAAGCTCGACAATTCCCTCCTGGCACTTTCCCTGTAGGAGATACCGCAAGACGTTTCTGTATATTGGGCACTGCGCTCTGCAGGGTGTTAGCAGAGACTTTCCCGGGACAGTGAAACCCTATGGTCAGAGACACTGAGAAGAAGCCCCAATGTTCCCTCCAGGCACTTTCAGTGTGGGTGCCTTCTCCACGTGGTTCCTGGTTTCACTGCAGCTCTGAAGAGAATGTTAGCAAAGAGCTCATCGGGACAGTGAAAACAGTACTCAAAGACAGGGAGAGCAAGCTCTACATTACTCTCTTAGCACTTTGGATGTGGGACATACAGCGAGATGTTTGCTGCATTTGCGTTTGGCTGTTGGGAGATTTACAGCACAAAGATATCTAGTTGATTTGAAGCAGTTCCGAGAAAGTCTAAACATAATCCCCACTTTTCCCTCCTGGCACTTTCCATGTGGGAGATATAGCAGGATGTAGATTGGTTTTGAGGCCAACTCAATGGACAGTGTAGGGAGAAAAGTTCCTGGCTCCTTGAATGCCGTTCCTGGAGACACTGCGATCAATGTGGGAGATATGTCAAGATGTGTGTTGGTAAAGAGGTCACACGGATAATCAGAGCAATTCTCAGAGACACTGAGAACAAGCTCGACAATTCCCTCCTGGCACTTTCCCTGTAGGAGATACCGCAAGACATTTCTGTATATTGGGCACTGCGCTCTGCAGGGAGTTAGCAGAGACTTTCCCGGGACAGTGAAACCCTATGTCAGAGACACTGAGAAGAAGCCCCAATGTTCCCTCCAGGCACTTTCAGTGTGGGTGCCTTCTCCACGTGGTTCCTGGTTTCACTGCAGCTCTGAAGAGAATGTTAGCAAAGAGGTAACCGGGACAGTGAAAACAGTACTCAAAGACAGGGAGAGCAAGCTCTACATTACTCTCTTAGCACTTTGGATGTGGGACATACAGGGAGATGTTTGCTGCTTTTGCGTTTGGCTGTTGGGAGATTTACAGCACAAAGATATCTAGTTGATTTGAAGCAGTTCCGAGAAAGTCTAAACATAATCCCCACTTTTCCCTCCTGGCACTTTCCATGTGGGAGATATAGCAGGATGTATATTGGTTTTGAGGACAACTTAATGGACAGTGTAGGGAGAAAAGTTTCCCTGTAGGAGATACCGCAAGACGTTTCTGTTTATTGGGCACAGCGCTCTGCAGGGTGTTAGCAGAGACTTTCCCGGGACGGTGAAACCCTATGGTCAGAGACACTGAGAAGAAGCCCCAATGTTCCCTCCAGGCACTTTCAGTGTGGGTGCCTTCTCCACGTGGTTCCTGGTTTCACTGCAGCTCTGAAGAGAATGTTAGCAAAGAGGTAACCGGGACAGTGAAAACAGTACTCAAAGACAGGGAGAGCAAGCTCTCTCTTTGCACTTTGGATGTGGGACATACAGCGAGATGTTTGCTGCTTTTGCGTTTGGCTGTGGGGAGATTTACAGCACAAAGATATCTAGTTGATTTGAAGCAGTTCCGAGAAAGTCTAAACATAATCCCCACTTTTCCCTCCTGGCACTTTCCATGTGGGAGATATAGCAGGATGTAGATTGGTTTTGAGGCCAACTCAAAGGACAGTGTAGGGAGAAAAGTTCCTGGCTCCTTGAATGCCGTTCCTGGAGACACTGCGATCAATGTGGGAGATATGTCAAGATGTGTGTTGCTTTTGAGGACGTCTCTCTGGAGAGTCTTAGCAAAGAGGTCACATGGATAATCAGAGCAATTCTCAGAGACACTGAGAACAAGCTCGACAATTCCCTCCTGGCACTTTCCCTGTAGGAGATACCGCAAGACGTTTCTGTATATTGGGCACTGCGCTCTGCAGGGTGTTAGCAGAGACTTTCCCGGGACAGTGAAACCCTATGTCAGAGACACTGAGAAGAAGCCCCAATGTTCCCTCCAGGCACTTTCAGTGTGGGTGCCTTCTCCACGTGGTTCCTGGTTTCACTGCAGCTCTGAAGAGAATGTTAGCAAAGAGGTAACCGGGACAGTGAAAACAGTACTCAAAGACAGGGAGAGCAAGCTCTCTCTTGGCACTTTGGATGTGGGACATACAGCGAGATGTTTGCTGCATTTGCGTTTGGCTGTTGGGAGATTTACAGCACAAAGATATCTAGTTGATTTGAAGCAGTTCCGAGAAAGTCTAAACATAATCCCCACTTTTCCCTCCTGGCACTTTCCATGTGGGAGATATAGCAGGATGTAGATTGGTTTTGAGGCCAACTCAAAGGACAGTGTAGGGAGAAAAGTTCCTGGCTCCTTGAATGCCGTTCCTGGAGACACTGCGATCAATGTGGGAGATATGTCAATATGTGTGTTGGTTTTGAGGACGGCTCTCTGGAGAGTCTTAGCAAAGAGGTCACATGGATAATCAGAGCAATTCTCAGAGACACTGAGAACAAGCTCGACAATTCCCTCCTGGCACTTTCCCTGTAGGAGATACCGCAAGACGTTTCTGTATATTGGGCACTGCGCTCTGCAGGGTGTTAGCAGAGACTTTCCCGGGACAGTGAAACCCCATGTCAGAGACACTGAGAAGAAGCCCCAATGTTCCCTCCAGGCACTTTCAGTGTGGGTGCCTTCTCCACGTGGTTCCTGGTTTCACTGCAGCTCTGAAGAGAATGTTAGCAAAGAGGTAACCGGGACAGTGAAAACAGTACTCAAAGACAGGGAGAGCAAGCTCTCTCTTGGCACTTTGGATGTGGGACATACAGCGAGATGTT
The DNA here is from genome assembly GCF_963924245.1 of Chroicocephalus ridibundus. Taxonomy (NCBI): domain Eukaryota; kingdom Metazoa; phylum Chordata; class Aves; order Charadriiformes; family Laridae; genus Chroicocephalus; species Chroicocephalus ridibundus. Next base: position 44,163 of record NW_026961559.1, on the reverse strand, counting down.
TGCTGCATTTGCGTTTGGCTATTGGGTGATTTACAGCACAAAGATATCTAGTTGATTTGAAGCAGTTCCGAGAAAGTCTAAACATAATCCCCACTTTTCCCTCCTGGCACTTTCCATGAGGGAGATATAGCAGGATGTAGATTGGTTTTGAGGACAACTCAATGGACAGTGTAGGGAGAAAAGTTCCTGGCTCCTTGAATGCCGTTCCTGGAGACACTGCGATCAATGTGGGAGATATGTCAAGATGTGTGTTGGTAAAGAGGTCACACGGATAATCAGAGCAATTCTCAGAGACACTGAGAACGAGCTCGGCAATTCCCTCCTGGCACTTTCCCTGTAGGAGATACCGCAAGACATTTCTGTATATTGAGCACTGCGCTCTGCAGGGTGTTAGCAGAGACTTTCCCGGGACAGTGAAACCCTATGTCAGAGACACTGAGAAGAAGCCCCAATGTTCCCTCCAGGCACTTTCAGTGTGGGTGCCTTCTCCACGTGGTTCCTGGTTTCACTGCAGCTCTGAAGAGAATGTTAGCAAAGAGCTCATCGGGACAGTGAAAACAGTACTCAAAGACAGGGAGAGCAAGCTCTACATTACTCTCTTGGCACTTTGGATGTGGGACATACAGCGAGATGTTTGCTGCATTTGCGTTTGGCTGTTGGGAGATTTACAGCACAAAGATATCTAGTTGATTTGAAGCAGTTCCGAGAAAGTCTAAACATAATCCCCACTTTTCCCTCCTGGCACTTTCCATGTGGGAGATATAGCAGGATGTATATTGGTTTTGAGGACAACTTAATGGACAGTGTAGGGAGAAAAGTTTCCCTGTAGGAGATACCGCAAGACGTTTCTGTTTATTGGGCACAGCGCTCTGCAGGGTGTTAGCAGAGACTTTCCCGGGACAGTGAAACCCTATGGTCAGAGACAATGAGAAGAAGCCCCAATGTTCCCTCCAGACACTTTCAGTGTGGGTGCCTTCTCCACGTGGTTCCTGGTTTCACTGCAGCTCTGAAGAGAATGTTAGCAAAGAGGTAACCGGGACAGTGAAAACAGTGCTCAAAGACAGGGAGAGCAAGCTCTCTCTTTGCACTTTGGATGTGGGACATACAGCGAGATGTTTGCTGCATTTGCGTTTGGCTGTGGGGAGATTTACAGCACAAAGATATCTAGTTGATTTGAAGCAGTTCCGAGAAAGTCTAAACATAATCCCCACTTTTCCCTCCTGGCACTTTCCATGTGGGAGATATAGCAGGATGTAGATTGGTTTTGAGGCCAACTCAATGGACAGTGTAGGGAGAAAAGTTCCTGGCTCCTTGAATGCCGTTCCTGGAGACACTGCGATCAATGTGGGAGATATGTCAAGATGTGTGTTGCTTTTGAGGACGTCTCTCTGGAGAGTCTTAGCAAAGAGGTCACACGGATAATCAGAGCAATTCTCAGAGACACTGAGAACAAGCTCGACAATTCCCTCCTGGCACTTTCCCTGTAGGAGATACCGCAAGACGTTTCTGTATATTGGGCACTGCGTTCTGCAGGGTGTTAGCAGAGAATTTCCCGGGACAGTGAAACCCTATGTCAGAGACACTGAGAAGAAGCCCCAATGTTCCCTCCAGGCACTTTCAGTGTGGGTGCCTTCTCCACGTGGTTCCTGGTTTCACTGCAGCTCTGAAGAGAATGTTAGCAAAGAGGTAACCAGGACAGTGAAAACAGTACTCAAAGACAGGGAGAGCAAGCTCTACATTACTCTCTTGGCACTTTGGATGTGGGACATACAGCGAGATGTTTGCTGCATTTGCGTTTGGCTGTTGGGAGATTTACAGCACAAATATATCTAGTTGATTTGAAGCAGTTCCGAGAAAGTCTCTGTATATTGGGCACAGCGCTCTGCAGGGTGTTAGCAGAGACTTTCGCGGGACAGTGAAACCCTATGGTCAGAGACACTGAGAAGAAGCCCCAATGTTCCCTCCAGGCACTTTCAGTGTGGGTGCCTTCTCCACGTGGTTCCTGGTTTCACTGCAGCTCTGAAGAGAATGTTCGCAAAGAGGTAACCGGGACAGTGAAAACAGTACTCAAAGACAGGGAGAGCAAGCTCTCTCTTGGCACTTTGGATGTGGGACATACAGCGAGATGTTTGCTGCATTTGCGTTTGGCTGTTGGGAGATTTACAGCACAAAGATATCTAGTTGATTTGAAGCAGTTCCGAGAAAGTCTAAACATAATCCCCACTTTTCCCTTCTGGCACTTTCCATGTGGGAGATATAGCAGGATGTATATTGGTTTTGAGGCCAACTCAAAGGACAGTGTAGGGAGAAAAGTTCCTGGCTCCTTGAATGCCGTTCCTGGAGACACTGCGATCAATGTGGGAGATATGTCAAGATGTGTGTTGCTTTTGAGGACGTCTCTCTGGAGAGTCTTAGCAAAGAGGTCACATGGATAATCAGAGCAATTCTCAGAGACACTGAGAACAAGCTCGACAATTCCCTCCTGGCACTTTCCCTGTAGGAGATACCGCAAGACGTTTCTGTATATTGGGCACTGCGCTCTGCAGGGTGTTAGCAGAGACTTTCCCGGGACAGTGAAACCCTATGTCAGAGACACTGAGAAGAAGCCCCAATGTTCCCTCCAGGCACTTTCAGTGTGGGTGCCTTCTCCACGTGGTTCCTGGTTTCACTGCAGCTCTGAAGAGAATGTTAGCAAAGAGGTAACCGGGACAGTGAAAACAGTACTCAAAGACAGGGAGAGCAAGCTCTCTCTTGGCACTTTGGATGTGGGACATACAGCGAGATGTTTGCTGCATTTGCGTTTGGCTGTTGGGAGATTTACAGCACAAAGATATCTAGTTGATTTGAAGCAGTTCCGAGAAAGTCTAAACATAATCCCCACTTTTCCCTCCTGGCACTTTCCATGTGGGAGATATAGCAGGATGTAGATTGGTTTTGAGGCCAACTCAATGGACAGTGTAGGGAGAAAAGTTCCTGGCTCCTTGAATGCCGTTCCTGGAGACACTGCGATCAATGTGGTAGATATGTCAAGATGTGTGTTGGTAAAGAGGTCACACGGATAATCAGAGCAATTCTCAGAGACACTGAGAACAAGCTCGACAATTCCCTCCTGGCACTTTCCCTGTAGGAGATACCGCAAGACATTTCTGTATATTGGGCACTGCGCTCTGCAGGGTGTTAGCAGAGACTTTCCCGGGACAGTGAAACCCTATGTCAGAGACACTGAGAAGAAGCCCCAATGTTCCCTCCAGGCACTTTCAGTGTGGGTGCCTTCTCCACGTGGTTCCTGGTTTCACTGCAGCTCTGAAGAGAATGTTAGCAAAGAGGTAACCGGGACAGTGAAAACAGTAGTCAAAGACAGGGAGAGCAAGCTCTCTCTTGGCACTTTGGATGTGGGACATACAGCGAGATGTTTGCTGCATTTGCGTTTGGCTGTTGGGAGATTTACAGCACAAAGATATCTAGTTGATTTGAAGCAGTTCCGAGAAAGTCTAAACATAATCCCCACTTTTCCCTCCTGGCACTTTCCATGTGGGAGATATAGCAGGATGTATATTGGTTTTGAGGACAACTTAATGGACAGTGTAGGGAGAAAAGTTTCCCTGTAGGAGATACCGCAAGACGTTTCTGTTTATTGGGCACAGCGCTCTGCAGGGTGTTAGCAGAGACTTTCCCGGGACAGTGAAACCCTATGGTCAGAGACAATGAGAAGAAGCCCCAATGTTCCCTCCAGGCACTTTCAGTGTGGGTGCCTTCTCCACGTGGTTCCTGGTTTCACTGCAGCTCTGAAGAGAATGTTAGCAAAGAGGTAAACAGGACAGTGAAAACAGTACTCAAAGACAGGGAGAGCAAGCTCTACATTACTCTCTTGGCACTTTGGATGTGGGACATACAGCGAGATGTTTGCTGCATTTGCGTTTGGCTGTTGGGAGATTTACAGCACAAATATATCTAGTTGATTTGAAGCAGTTCCGAGAAAGTCTCTGTATATTGGGCACTGCGCTCTGCAGGGTGTTAGCAGAGACTTTCCCGGGACAGTGAAACCCTATGTCAGAGACACTGAGAAGAAGCCCCAATGTTCCCTCCAGGCACTTTCAGTGTGGGTGCCTTCTCCACGTGGTTCCTGGTTTCACTGCAGCTCTGAAGAGAATGTTAGCAAAGAGGTAACCAGGACAGTGAAAACAGTACTCAAAGACAGGGAGAGCAAGCTCTACATTACTCTCTTGGCACTTTGGATGTGGGACATACAGCGAGATGTTTGCTGCATTTGCGTTTGGCTGTTGGGAGATTTACAGCACAAATATATCTAGTTGATTTGAAGCAGTTCCGAGAAAGTCTCTGTATATTGGGCACTGCGCTCTGCAGGGTGTTAGCAGAGACTTTCCCGGGACAGTGAAACCCTATGTCAGAGACACTGAGAAGAAGCCCCAATGTTCCCTCCAGGCACTTTCAGTGTGGGTGCCTTCTCCACGTGGTTCCTGGTTTCACTGCAGCTCTGAAGAGAATGTTAGCAAAGAGGTAACCGGGACAGTGAAAACAGTACTCAAAGACAGGGAGAGCAAGCTCTCTCTTGGCACTTTGGATGTGGGACATACAGCGAGATGTTTGCTGCATTTGCGTTTGGCTGTTGGGAGATTTACAGCACAAAGATATCTAGTTGATTTGAAGCAGTTCCGAGAAAGTCTAAACATAATCCCCACTTTTCCCTCCTGGCACTTTCCATTTGGGAGATATAGCAGGATGTATATTGGTTTTGAGGACAACTCAAAGGACAGTGTAGGGAGAAAAGTTCCTGGCTCCTTGAATGCCGTTCCTGGAGACACTGCGATCAATGTGGGAGATATGTCAAGATGTGTGTTGGTAAAGAGGTCACACGGATAATCAGAGCAATTCTCAGAGACACTGAGAACAAGCTCGACAATTCCCTCCTGGCACTTTCCCTGTAGGAGATACCGCAAGACGTTTCTGTATATTGGGCACTGCGCTCTGCAGGGTGTTAGCAGAGACTTTCCCGGGACAGTGAAACCCTATGTCAGAGACACTGAGAAGAAGCCCCAATGTTCCCTCCAGGCACTTTCAGTGTGGGTGCCTTCTCCACGTGGTTCCTGGTTTCACTGCAGCTCTGAAGAGAATGTTAGCAAAGAGGTAACCGGGACAGTGAAAACAGTACTCAAAGACAGGGAGAGCAAGCTCTCTCTTGGCACTTTGGATGTGGGACATACAGCGAGATGTTTGCTGCATTTGCGTTTGGCTGTTGGGAGATTTACAGCACAAAGATATCTAGTTGATTTGAAGCAGTTCCGAGAAAGTCTAAACATAATCCCCACTTTTCCCTCCTGGCACTTTCCATGTGGGAGATATAGCAGGATGTAGATTGGTTTTGAGGCCAACTCAAAGGACAGTGTAGGGAGAAAAGTTCCTGGCTCCTTGAATGCCGTTCCTGGAGACACTGCGATCAATGTGGGAGATATGTCAAGATGTGTGTTGGTTTTGAGGACGTCTCTCTGGAGAGTCTTAGCAAAGAGGTCACACGGATAATCAGAGCAATTCTCAGAGACACTGAGAACAAGCTCGACAATTCCCTCCTGGCACTTTCCCTGTCGGAGATACCGCAAGACATTTCTGTATATTGGGCACTGCGCTCTGCAGGGTGTTAGCAGAGACTTTCCCGGGACAGTGAAACCCTATGGTCAGAGACACTGAGAAGAAGCCCCAATGTTCCCTCCAGGCACTTTCAGTGTGGGTGCCTTCTCCACGTGGTTCCTGGTTTCACTGCAGCTCTGAAGAGAATGTTAGCAAAGAGGTAACCGGGACAGTGAAAACAGTACTCAAAGACAGGGAGAGCAAGCTCTCTCTTGGCACTTTGGATGTGGGACATACAGCGAGATGTTTGCTGCATTTGCGTTTGGCTGTTGGGAGATTTACAGCACAAAGATATCTAGTTGATTTGAAGCAGTTCCGAGAAAGTCTAAACATAATCCCCACTTTTCCCTCCTGGCACTTTCCATGTGGGAGATATAGCAGGATGTAGATTGGTTTTGAGGCCAACTCAATGGACAGTGTAGGGAGAAAAGTTCCTGGCTCCTTGAATGCCGTTCCTGGAGACACTGCGATCAATGTGGGAGATATGTCAAGATGTGTGTTGGTAAAGAGGTCACACGGATAATCAGAGCAATTCTCAGAGACACTGAGAACAAGCTCGACAATTCCCTCCTGGCACTTTCCCTGTAGGAGATACCGCAAGACATTTCTGTATATTGGGCACTGCGCTCTGCAGGGTGTTAGCAGAGACTTTCCCGGGACAGTGAAACCCTATGGTCAGAGACACTGAGAAGAAGCCCCAATGTTCCCTCCAGGCACTTTCAGTGTGGGTGCCTTCTCCACGTGGTTCCTGGTTTCACTGCAGCTCTGAAGAGAATGTTAGCAAAGAGGTAACCGGGACAGTGAAAACAGTACTCAAAGACAGGGAGAGCAAGCTCTCTCTTGGCACTTTGGATGTGGGACATACAGCGAGATGTTTGCTGCATTTGCGTTTGGCTGTTGGGAGATTTACAGCACAAAGATATCTAGTTGATTTGAAGCAGTTCCGAGAAAGTCTAAACATAATCCCCACTTTTCCCTCCTGGCACTTTCCATGTGGGAGATATAGCAGGATGTAGATTGGTTTTGAGGCCAACTCAAAGGACAGTGTAGGGAGAAAAGTTCCTGGCTCCTTGAATGCCGTTCCTGGAGACACTGCGATCAATGTGGGAGATATGTCAAGATGTGTGTTGGTTTTGAGGACGTCTCTCTGGAGAGTCTTAGCAAAGAGGTCACACGGATAATCAGAGCAATTCTCAGAGACACTGAGAACAAGCTCGACAATTCCCTCCTGGCACTTTCCCTGTCGGAGATACCGCAAGACATTTCTGTATATTGGGCACTGCGCTCTGCAGGGTGTTAGCAGAGACTTTCCCGGGACAGTGAAACCCTATGGTCAGAGACACTGAGAAGAAGCCCCAATGTTCCCTCCAGGCACTTTCAGTGTGGGTGCCTTCTCCACGTGGTTCCTGGTTTCACTGCAGCTCTGAAGAGAATGTTAGCAAAGAGGTAACCGGGACAGTGAAAACAGTACTCAAAGACAGGGAGAGCAAGCTCTCTCTTGGCACTTTGGATGTGGGACATACAGCGAGATGTTTGCTGCATTTGCGTTTGGCTGTTGGGAGATTTACAGCACAAAGATATCTAGTTGATTTGAAGCAGTTCCGAGAAAGTCTAAACATAATCCCCACTTTTCCCTCCTGGCACTTTCCATGTGGGAGATATAGCAGGATGTAGATTGGTTTTGAGGCCAACTCAATGGACAGTGTAGGGAGAAAAGTTCCTGGCTCCTTGAATGCCGTTCCTGGAGACACTGCGATCAATGTGGGAGATATGTCAAGATGTGTGTTGGTAAAGAGGTCACACGGATAATCAGAGCAATTCTCAGAGACACTGAGAACAAGCTCGACAATTCCCTCCTGGCACTTTCCCTGTAGGAGATACCGCAAGACATTTCTGTATATTGGGCACTGCGCTCTGCAGGGTGTTAGCAGAGACTTTCCCGGGACAGTGAAACCCTATGGTCAGAGACACTGAGAAGAAGCCCCAATGTTCCCTCCAGGCACTTTCAGTGTGGGTGCCTTCTCCACGTGGTTCCTGGTTTCACTGCAGCTCTGAAGAGAATGTTAGCAAAGAGGTAACCGGGACAGTGAAAACAGTACTCAAAGACAGGGAGAGCAAGCTCTCTCTTGGCACTTTGGATGTGGGACATACAGCGAGATGTTTGCTGCATTTGCGTTTGGCTGTTGGGAGATTTACAGCACAAAGATATCTAGTTGATTTGAAGCAGTTCCGAGAAAGTCTAAACATAATCCCCACTTTTCCCTCCTGGCACTTTCCATGTGGGAGATATAGCAGGATGTAGATTGGTTTTGAGGCCAACTCAATGGACAGTGTAGGGAGAAAAGTTCCTGGCTCCTTGAATGCCGTTCCTGGAGACACTGCGATCAATGTGGGAGATATGTCAAGATGTGTGTTGGTTTTGAGGACGGCTCTCTGGAGAGTCTTAGCAAAGAGGTCACACGGATAATCAGAGCAATTCTCAGAGACACTGAGAACAAGCTCGACAATTCCCTCCTGGAACTTTCCCTGTAGGAGATACCGCAAGACGTTTCTGTATATTGGGCACTGCGCTCTGCAGGGTGTTAGCAGAGACTTTCCCGGGACAGTGAAACCCTATGTCAGAGACACTGAGAAGAAGCCCCAATGTTCCCTCCAGGCACTTTCAGTGTGGGTGCCTTCTCCACGTGGTTCCTGGTTTCACTGCAGCTCTGAAGAGAATGTTAGCAAAGAGGTAACCGGGACAGTGAAAACAGTGCTCAAAGACAGGGAGAGCAAGCTCTACATTACTCTCTTAGCACTTTGGATGTGGGACATACAGCGAGATGTTTGCTGCTTTTGTGTTTGGCTGATGGGAGATTTACAGCACAAAGATATCTAGTTGATTTGAAGCAGTTCCGAGAAAGTCTCTGTATATTGAGCACTGCGCTCTGCAGGGTGTTAGCAGAGACTTTCCCGGGACAGTGAAACCCTATGGTCAGAGACACTGAGAAGAAGCCCCAATGTTCCCTCCAGGCACTTTCAGTGTGGGTGCCTTCTCCACGTGGTTCCTTGTTTCACTGCAGCTCTGAAGAGAATGTTAGCAAAGAGGTAACCGGGACAGTGAAAACAGTACTCAAAGACAGGGAGAGCAAGCTCTACATTACTCTCTTGGCACTTTGGATGTGGGACATACAGCGAGATGTTTGCTGCATTTGCGTTTGGCTGTTGGGAGATTTACAGCACAAAGATATCTAGTTGATTTGAAGCAGTTCCGAGAAAGTCTAAACATAATCCCCACTTTTCCCTCCTGGCACTTTCCATGTGGGAGATATAGCAGGATGTAGATTGGTTTTGAGGCCAACTCAAAGGACAGTGTAGGGAGAAAAGTTCCTGGCTCCTTGAATGCCGTTCCTGGAGACACTGCGATCAATGTGGGAGATATGTCAAGATGTGTGTTGGTTTTGAGGACGTCTCTCTGGAGAGTCTTAGCAAAGAGGTCACATGGATAATCAGAGCAATTCTCAGAGACACTGAGAACAAGCTCGACAATTCCCTCCTGGCACTTTCCCTGTAGGAGATACCGCAAGACGTTTCTGTATATTGGGCACTGCGCTCTGCAGGGTGTTAGCAGAGACTTTCCCGGGACAGTGAAACACTATGTCAGAGACACTGAGAAGAAGCCCCAATGTTCCCTCCAGGCACTTTCAGTGTGGGTGCCTTCTCCACGTGGTTCCTGGTTTCACTGCAGCTCTGAAGAGAATGTTAGCAAAGAGGTAACCGGGACAGTGAAAACAGTGCTCAAAGACAGGGAGAGCAAGCTCTACATTACTCTCTTAGCACTTTGGATGTGGGACATACAGCGAGATGTTTGCTGCTTTTGTGTTTGGCTGATGGGAGATTTACAGCACAAAGATATCTAGTTGATTTGAAGCAGTTCCGAGAAAGTCTCTGTATATTGAGCACTGCGCTCTGCAGGGTGTTAGCAGAGACTTTCCCGGGACAGTGAAACCCTATGGTCAGAGACACTGAGAAGAAGCCCCAATGTTCCCTCCAGGCACTTTTAGTGTGGGTGCCTTCTCCACGTGGTTCCTTGTTTCACTGCAGCTCTGAAGAGAATGTTAGCAAAGAGGTAACCGGGACAGTGAAAACAGTACTCAAAGACAGGGAGAGCAAGCTCTACATTACTCTCTTGGCACTTTGGATGTGGGACATACAGCGAGATGTTTGCTGCATTTGCGTTTGGCTGTTGGGAGATTTACAGAACAAAGATATCTAGTTGATTTGAAGCAGTTCCGAGAAAGTCTAAACATAATCCCCACTTTTCCCTCCTGGCACTTTCCATGTGGGAGATATAGCAGGATGTAGATTGGTTTTGAGGCCAACTCAATGGACAGTGTAGGGAGAAAAGTTCCTGGCTCCTTGAATGCCGTTCCTGGAGACACTGCGATCAATGTGGGAGATATGTCAAGATGTGTGTTGGTAAAGAGGTCACACGGATAATCAGAGCAATTCTCAGAGACACTGAGAACAAGCTCCACAATTCCCTCCTGGCACTTTCCCTGTAGGAGATACCGCAAGACGTTTCTGTATATTGGGTACAGCGCTCTGCAGGGTGTTAGCAGAGACTTTCCCGGGACAGTGAAACCCTATGGTCAGAGACACTGAGAAGAAGCCCCAATGTTCCCTCCAGGCACTTTCAGTGTGGGTGCCTTCTCCACGTGGTTCCTGGTTTCACTGCAGCTCTGAAGAGAATGTTAGCAAAGAGCTCATCGGGACAGTGAAAACAGTACTCAAAGACAGGGAGAGCAAGCTCTACATTACTCTCTTAGCACTTTGGATGTGGGACATACAGCGAGATGTTTGCTGCTTTTGCGTTTGGCTGTTGGGAGATTTACAGCACAAAGATATCTAGTTGATTTGAAGCAGTTCCGAGAAAGTCTAAACATAATCCCCACTTTTCCCTCCTGGCACTTTCCATGTGGGAGATATAGCAGGATGTATATTGGTTTTGAGGCCAACTCAAAGGACAGTGTAGGGAGAAAAGTTCCTGGCTCCTTGAATGCCGTTCCTGGAGACACTGCGATCAATGTGGGAGATATGTCAAGATGTGTGTTGGTTTTGAGGACGTCTCTCTGGAGAGTCTTAGCAAAGAGGTCACACGGATAATCAGAGCAATTCTCAGAGACACTGAGAACAAGCTCGACAATTCCCTCCTGGCACTTTCCCTGTAGGAGATACCGCAAGACGTTTCTGTATATTGGGCACTGCGTTCTGCAGGGTGTTAGCAGAGACTTTCCCGGGACAGTGAAACCCTATGTCAGAGACACTGAGAAGAAGCCCCAATGTTCCCTCCAGGCACTTTCAGTGTGGGTGCCTTCTCCACGTGGTTCCTGGTTTCACTGCAGCTCTGAAGAGAATGTTAGCAAAGAGGTAACCGGGACAGTGAAAACAGTACTCAAAGACAGGGAGAGCAAGCTCTACATTACTCTCTTGGCACTTTGGATGTGGGACATACAGCGAGATGTTTGCTGCATTTGCGTTTGGCTGTTGGGAGATTTACAGCACAAAGATATCTAGTTGATTTGAAGCAGTTCCGAGAAAGTCTCTGTATATTGAGCACTGCGCTCCGCAGGGTGTTTGCAGAGACTTTCCCGGGACAGTGAAACCCTATGGTCAGAGACACTGAGAAGAAGCCCCAATGTTCCCTCCAGGCACTTTCAGTGTGGGTGCCTTCTCCACGTGGTTCCTGGTTTCACTGCAGCTCTGAAGAGAATGTTAGCAAAGAGGTAACCGGGACAGTGAAAACAGTACTCAAAGACAGGGAGAGCAAGCTCTCTCTTGGCACTTTGGATGTGGGACATACAGCGAGATGTTTGCTGCATTTGCGTTTGGCTGTTGGGAGATTTACAGCACAAAGATATCTAGTTGATTTGAAGCAGTTCCGAGAAAGTCTCTGTATATTGAGCACTGCGCTCCGCAGGGTGTTTGCAGAGACTTTCCCGGGACAGTGAAACCCTATGTCAGAGACACTGAGAAGAAGCCCCAATGTTCCCTCCAGGCACTTTCAGTGTGGGTGCCTTCTCCACGTGGTTCCTGGTTTCACTGCAGCTCTGAAGAGAATGTTAGCAAAGAGGTAACCGGGACAGTGAAAACAGTACTCAAAGACAGGGAGAGCAAGCTCTCTCTTGGCACTTTGGATGTGGGACATACAGCGAGATGTTTGCTGCATTTGCGTTTGGCTGTTGGGAGATTTACAGCACAAATATATCTAGTTGATTTGAAGCAGTTCCGAGAAAGTCTAAACATAATCCCCACTTTTCCCTCCTGGCACTTTCCATGTGGGAGATATAGCAGGATGTATATTGGTTTTGAGGACAACTTAATGGACAGTGTAGGGAGAAAAGTTTCCCTGTAGGAGATACCGCAAGACGTTTCTGTATATTGGGCACTGCGCTCTGCAGGGTGTTAGCAGAGACTTTCCCGGGACAGTGAAACCCTATGTCAGAGACACTGAGAAGAAGCCCCAATGTTCCCTCCAGGCACTTTCAGTGTGGGTGCCTTCTCCACGTGGTTCCTGGTTTCACTGCAGCTCTGAAGAGAATGTTAGCAAAGAGCTCATCGGGACAGTGAAAACAGTACTCAAAGACAGGGAGAGCAAGCTCTACATTACTCTCTTAGCACTTTGGATGTGGGACATACAGCGAGATGTTTGCTGCTTTTGCGTTTGGCTGTTGGGAGATTTACAGAACAAAGATATCTAGTTGATTTGAAGCAGTTCCGAGAAAGTCTAAACATAATCCCCACTTTTCCCTCCTGGCACTTTCCATGTGGGAGATATAGCAGGATGTAGATTGGTTTTGAGGCCAACTCAATGGACAGTGTAGGGAGAAAAGTTCCTGGCTCCTTGAATGCCGTTCCTGGAGACACTGCGATCAATGTGGGAGATATGTCAAGATGTGTGTTGGTAAAGAGGTCACACGGATAATCAGAGCAATTCTCAGAGACACTGAGAACAAGCTCCACAATTCCCTCCTGGCACTTTCCCTGTAGGAGATACCGCAAGACGTTTCTGTATATTGGGTACAGCGCTCTGCAGGGTGTTAGCAGAGACTTTCCCGGGACAGTGAAACCCTATGGTCAGAGACACTGAGAAGAAGCCCCAATGTTCCCTCCAGGCACTTTCAGTGTGGGTGCCTTCTCCACGTGGTTCCTGGTTTCACTGCAGCTCTGAAGAGAATGTTAGCAAAGAGCTCATCGGGACAGTGAAAACAGTACTCAAAGACAGGGAGAGCAAGCTCTACATTACTCTCTTAGCACTTTGGATGTGGGACATACAGCGAGATGTTTGCTGCTTTTGCGTTTGGCTGTTGGGAGATTTACAGCACAAAGATATCTAGTTGATTTGAAGCAGTTCCGAGAAAGTCTAAACATAATCCCCACTTTTCCCTCCTGGCACTTTCCATGTGGGAGATATAGCAGGATGTATATTGGTTTTGAGGCCAACTCAAAGGACAGTGTAGGGAGAAAAGTTCCTGGCTCCTTGAATGCCGTTCCTGGAGACACTGCGATCAATGTGGGAGATATGTCAAGATGTGTGTTGGTTTTGAGGACGTCTCTCTGGAGAGTCTTAGCAAAGAGGTCACACGGATAATCAGAGCAATTCTCAGAGACACTGAGAACAAGCTCGACAATTCCCTCCTGGCACTTTCCCTGTAGGAGATACCGCAAGACGTTTCTGTATATTGGGCACTGCGTTCTGCAGGGTGTTAGCAGAGACTTTCCCGGGACAGTGAAACCCTATGTCAGAGACACTGAGAAGAAGCCCCAATGTTCCCTCCAGGCACTTTCAGTGTGGGTGCCTTCTCCACGTGGTTCCTGGTTTCACTGCAGCTCTGAAGAGAATGTTAGCAAAGAGGTAACCGGGACAGTGAAAACAGTACTCAAAGACAGGGAGAGCAAGCTCTCTCTTGGCACTTTGGATGTGGGACATACAGCGAGATGTTTGCTGCATTTGCGTTTGGCTGTTGGGAGATTTACAGCACAAAGATATCTAGTTGATTTGAAGCAGTTCCGAGAAAGTCTCTGTATATTGAGCACTGCGCTCCGCAGGGTGTTTGCAGAGACTTTCCCGGGACAGTGAAACCCTATGTCAGAGACACTGAGAAGAAGCCCCAATGTTCCCTCCAGGCACTTTCAGTGTGGGTGCCTTCTCCACGTGGTTCCTGGTTTCACTGCAGCTCTGAAGAGAATGTTAGCAAAGAGGTAACCGGGACAGTGAAAACAGTACTCAAAGACAGGGAGAGCAAGCTCTCTCTTGGCACTTTGGATGTGGGACATACAGCGAGATGTTTGCTGCATTTGCGTTTGGCTGTTGGGAGATTTACAGCACAAAGATATCTAGTTGATTTGAAGCAGTTCCGAGAAAGTCTAAACATAATCCCCACTTTTCCCTCCTGGCACTTTCCATGTGGGAGATATAGCAGGATGTATATTGGTTTTGAGGACAACTTAATGGACAGTGTAGGGAGAAAAGTTTCCCTGTAGGAGATACCGCAAGACGTTTCTGTATATTGGGCACTGCGCTCTGCAGGGTGTTAGCAGAGACTTTCCCGGGACAGTGAAACCCTATGTCAGAGACACTGAGAAGAAGCCCCAATGTTCCCTCCAGGCACTTTCAGTGTGGGTGCCTTCTCCACGTGGTTCCTGGTTTCACTGCAGCTCTGAAGAGAATGTTAGCAAAGAGCTCATCGGGACAGTGAAAACAGTACTCAAAGACAGGGAGAGCAAGCTCTACATTACTCTCTTAGCACTTTGGATGTGGGACATACAGCGAGATGTTTGCTGCTTTTGCGTTTGGCTGTTGGGAGATTTACAGAACAAAGATATCTAGTTGATTTGAAGCAGTTCCGAGAAAGTCTAAACATAATCCCCACTTTTCCCTCCTGGCACTTTCCATGTGGGAGATATAGCAGGATGTAGATTGGTTTTGAGGCCAACTCAATGGACAGTGTAGGGAGAAAAGTTCCTGGCTCCTTGAATGCCGTTCCTGGAGACACTGCGATCAATGTGGGAGATATGTCAAGATGTGTGTTGGTAAAGAGGTCACACGGATAATCAGAGCAATTCTCAGAGACACTGAGAACAAGCTCCACAATTCCCTCCTGGCACTTTCCCTGTAGGAGATACCGCAAGACGTTTCTGTATATTGGGTACAGCGCTCTGCAGGGTGTTAGCAGAGACTTTCCCGGGACAGTGAAACCCTATGGTCAGAGACACTGAGAAGAAGCCCCAATGTTCCCTCCAGGCACTTTCAGTGTGGGTGCCTTCTCCACGTGGTTCCTGGTTTCACTGCAGCTCTGAAGAGAATGTTAGCAAAGAGCTCATCGGGACAGTGAAAACAGTACTCAAAGACAGGGAGAGCAAGCTCTACATTACTCTCTTAGCACTTTGGATGTGGGACATACAGCGAGATGTTTGCTGCTTTTGCGTTTGGCTGTTGGGAGATTTACAGCACAAAGATATCTAGTTGATTTGAAGCAGTTCCGAGAAAGTCTAAACATAATCCCCACTTTTCCCTCCTGGCACTTTCCATGTGGGAGATATAGCAGGATGTATATTGGTTTTGAGGACAACTCAAAGGACAGTGTAGGGAGAAAAGTTCCTGGCTCCTTGAATGCCGTTCCTGGAGACACTGCGATCAATGTGGGAGATATGTCAAGATGTGTGTTGGTTTTGAGGACGTCTCTCTGGAGAGTCTTAGCAAAGAGGTCACACGGATAATCAGAGCAATTCTCAGAGACACTGAGAACAAGCTCGACAATTCCCTCCTGGCACTTTCCCTGTAGGAGATACCGCAAGACGTTTCTGTATATTGGGCACTGCGTTCTGCAGGGTGTTAGCAGAGACTTTCCCGGGACAGTGAAACCCTATGTCAGAGACACTGAGAAGAAGCCCCAATGTTCCCTCCAGGCACTTTCAGTGTGGGTGCCTTCTCCACGTGGTTCCTGGTTTCACTGCAGCTCTGAAGAGAATGTTAGCAAAGAGGTAACCGGGACAGTGAAAACAGTACTCAAAGACAGGGAGAGCAAGCTCTACATTACTCTCTTGGCACTTTGGATGTGGGACATACAGCGAGATGTTTGCTGCATTTGCGTTTGGCTGTTGGGAGATTTACAGCACAAAGATATCTGGTTGATTTGAAGCAGTTCCGAGAAAGTCTCTGTATATTGAGCACTGCGCTCCGCAGGGTGTTTGCAGAGACTTTCCCGGGACAGTGAAACCCTATGTCAGAGACACTGAGAAGAAGCCCCAATGTTCCCTCCAGGCACTTTCAGTGTGGGTGCCTTCTCCACGTGGTTCCTGGTTTCACTGCAGCTCTGAAGAGAATGTTAGCAAAGAGGTAACCGGGACAGTGAAAACAGTACTCAAAGACAGGGAGAGCAAGCTCTCTCTTGGCACTTTGGATGTGGGACATACAGCGAGATGTTTGCTGCATTTGCGTTTGGCTGTTGGGAGATTTACAGCACAAAGATATCTAGTTGATTTGAAGCAGTTCCGAGAAAGTCTCTGTATATTGAGCACTGCGCTCCGCAGGGTGTTTGCAGAGACTTTCCCGGGACAGTGAAACCCTATGTCAGAGACACTGAGAAGAAGCCCCAATGTTCCCTCCAGGCACTTTCAGTGTGGGTGCCTTCTCCACGTGGTTCCTGGTTTCACTGCAGCTCTGAAGAGAATGTTAGCAAAGAGGTAACCGGGACAGTGAAAACAGTACTCAAAGACAGGGAGAGCAAGCTCTCTCTTGGCACTTTGGATGTGGGACATACAGCGAGATGTTTGCTGCATTTGCGTTTGGCTGTTGGGAGATTTACAGCACAAAGATATCTAGTTGATTTGAAGCAGTTCCGAGAAAGTCTAAACATAATCCCCACTTTTCCCTCCTGGCACTTTCCATGTGGGAGATATAGCAGGATGTATATTGGTTTTGAGGACAACTTAATGGACAGTGTAGGGAGAAAAGTTTCCCTGTAGGAGATACCGCAAGACGTTTCTGTATATTGGGCACTGCGCTCTGCAGGGTGTTAGCAGAGACTTTCCCGGGACAGTGAAACCCTATGGTCAGAGACACTGAGAAGAAGCCCCAATGTTCCCTCCAGGCACTTTCAGTGTGGGTGCCTTCTCCACGTGGTTCCTGGTTTCACTGCAGCTCTGAAGAGAATGTTAGCAAAGAGCTCATCGGGACAGTGAAAACAGTACTCAAAGACAGGGAGAGCAAGCTCTACATTACTCTCTTGGCACTTTGGATGTGGGACATACAGCGAGATGTTTGCTGCATTTGCGTTTGGCTGTTGGGAGATTTACAGCACAAAGATATCTAGTTGATTTGAAGCAGTTCCGAGAAAGTCTCTGTATATTGGGCACTGCGCTCTGCAGGGTGTTAGCAGAGACTTTCCCGGGACAGTGAAACCCTATGTCAGAGACACTGAGAAGAAGCCCCAATGTTCCCTCCAGGCACTTTCAGTGTGGGTGCCTTCTCCACGTGGTTCCTGGTTTCACTGCAGCTCTGAAGAGAATGTTAGCAAAGAGGTAACCGGGACAGTGAAAACAGTACTCAAAGACAGGGAGAGCAAGCTCTCTCTTGGCACTTTGGATGTGGGACATACAGCGAGATGTTTGCTGCATTTGCGTTTGGCTGTTGGGAGATTTACAGCACAAAGATATCTAGTTGATTTGAAGCAGTTCCGAGAAAGTCTAAACATAATCCCCACTTTTCCCTCCTGGCACTTTCCATGTGGGAGATATAGCAGGATGTATATTGGTTTTGAGGACAACTCAAAGGACAGTGTAGGGAGAAAAGTTCCTGGCTCCTTGAATGCCGTTCCTGGAGACACTGCGATCAATGTGGGAGATATGTCAAGATGTGTGTTGCTTTTGAGGACGTCTCTCTGGAGAGTCTTAGCAAAGAGGTCACATGGATAATCAGAGCAATTCTCAGAGACACTGAGAAGAAGCTCGACAATTCCCTCCTGGCACTTTCCCTGTAGGAGATACCGCAAGACGTTTCTGTATATTGGGCACTGCGCTCTGCAGGGTGTTAGCAGAGACTTTCCCGGGACAGTGAAACCCTATGTCAGAGACACTGAGAAGAAGCCCCAATGTTCCCTCCAGGCACTTTCAGTGTGGGTGCCTTCTCCACGTGGTTCCTGGTTTCACTGCAGCTCTGAAGAGAATGTTAGCAAAGAGCTCATCGGGACAGTGAAAACAGTACTCAAAGACAGGGAGAGCAAGCTCTACATTACTCTCTTGGCACTTTGGATGTGGGACATACAGCGAGATGTTTGCTGCTTTTGCGTTTGGCTGTTGGGAGATTTACAGCACAAAGATATCTAGTTGATTTGAAGCAGTTCCGAGAAAGTCTAAACATAATCCCCACTTTTCCCTCCTGGCACTTTCCATGTGGGAGATATAGCAGGATGTAGATTGGTTTTGAGGCCAACTCAATGGACAGTGTAGGGAGAAAAGTTCCTGGCTCCTTGAATGCCGTTCCTGGAGACACTGCGATCAATGTGGGAGATATGTCAAGATGTGTGTTGGTAAAGAGGTCACACGGATAATCAGAGCAATTCTCAGAGACACTGAGAACGAGCTCGACAATTCCCTCCTGGCACTTTCCCTGTAGGAGATACCGCAAGACGTTTCTGTATATTGGGCACTGCGCTCTGCAGGGTGTTAGCAGAGACTTTCCCGGGACAGTGAAACCCTATGTCAGAGACACTGAGAAGAAGCCCCAATGTTCCCTCCAGGCACTTTCAGTGTGGGTGCCTTCTCCACGTGGTTCCTGGTTTCACTGCAGCTCTGAAGAGAATGTTAGCAAAGAGGTAACCGGGACAGTGAAAACAGTACTCAAAGACAGGGAGAGCAAGCTCTACATTACTCTCTTAGCACTTTGGATGTGGGACATACAGGGAGATGTTTGCTGCTTTTGCGTTTGGCTGTTGGGAGATTTACAGCACAAAGATATCTAGTTGATTTGAAGCAGTTCCGAGAAAGTCTAAAAATAATCCCCACTTTTCCCTCCTGGCACTTTCCATGTGGGAGATATAGCAGGATGTATATTGGTTTTGAGGACAACTTAATGGACAGTGTAGGGAGAAAAGTTTCCCTGTAGGAGATACCGCAAGACGTTTCTGTTTATTGGGCACAGCGCTCTGCAGGGTGTTAGCAGAGACTTTCCCGGGACAGTGAAACCCTATGGTCAGAGACACTGAGAAGAAGCCCCAATGTTCCCTCCAGGCACTTTCAGTGTGGGTGCCTTCTCCACGTGGTTCCTGGTTTCACTGCAGCTCTGAAGAGAATGTTAGCAAAGAGGTAACCGGGACAGTGAAAACAGTGCTCAAAGACAGGGAGAGCAAGCTCTCTCTTTGCACTTTGGATGTGGGACATACAGCGAGATGTTTGCTGCTTTTGCGTTTGGCTGTGGGGAGATTTACAGCACAAAGATATCTAGTTGATTTGAAGCAGTTCCGAGAAAGTCTAAACATAATCCCCACTTTTCCCTCCTGGCACTTTCCATGTGGGAGATATAGCAGGATGTAGATTGGTTTTGAGGCCAACTCAAAGGACAGTGTAGGGAGAAAAGTTCCTGGCTCCTTGAATGCCGTTCCTGGAGACACTGCGATCAATGTGGGAGATATGTCAAGATGTGTGTTGCTTTTGAGGACGTCTCTCTGGAGAGTCTTAGCAAAGAGGTCACATGGATAATCAGAGCAATTCTCACAGACACTGAGAACAAGCTCGACAATTCCCTCCTGGCACTTTCCCTGTAGGAGATACCGCAAGACGTTTCTGTATATTGGGCACTGCGCTCTGCAGGGTGTTAGCAGAGACTTTCCCGGGACAGTGAAACCCTATGTCAGAGACACTGAGAAGAAGCCCCAATGTTCCCTCCAGGCACTTTCAGTGTGGGTGCCTTCTCCACGTGGTTCCTGGTTTCACTGCAGCTCTGAAGAGAATGTTAGCAAAGAGGTAACCGGGACAGTGAAAACAGTACTCAAAGACAGGGAGAGCAAGCTCTCTCTTGGCACTTTGGATGTGGGACATACAGCGAGATGTTTGCTGCATTTGCGTTTGGCTATTGGGAGATTTACAGCACAAAGATATCTAGTTGATTTGAAGCAGTTCCGAGAAAGTCTAAACATAATCCCCACTTTTCCCTCCTGGCACTTTCCATGTGGGAGATATAGCAGGATGTATATTGGTTTTGAGGCCAACTCAAAGGACAGTGTAGGGAGAAAAGTTCCTGGCTCCTTGAATGCCGTTCCTGGAGACACTGCGATCAATGTGGGAGATATGTCAAGATGTGTGTTGGTTTTGAGGACGGCTCTCTGGAGAGTCTTAGCAAAGAGGTCACATGGATAATCAGAGCAATTCTCAGAGACACTGAGAACAAGCTCGACAATTCCCTCCTGGCACTTTCCCTGTAGGAGATACCGCAAGACGTTTCTGTATATTGGGCACTGCGCTCTGCAGGGTGTTAGCAGAGACTTTCCCGGGACAGTGAAACCCTATGTCAGAGACACTGAGAAGAAGCCCCAATGTTCCCTCCAGGCACTTTCAGTGTGGGTGCCTTCTCCACGTGGTTCCTGGTTTCACTGCAGCTCTGAAGAGAATGTTAGCAAAGAGGTAACCGGGACAGTGAAAACAGTACTCAAAGACAGGGAGAGCAAGCTCTCTCTTGGCACTTTGGATGTGGGACATACAGCGAGATGTTTGCTGCATTTGCGTTTGGCTATTGGGTGATTTACAGCACAAAGATATCTAGTTGATTTGAAGCAGTTCCGAGAAAGTCTAAACATAATCCCCACTTTTCCCTCCTGGCACTTTCCATGTGGGAGATATAGCAGGATGTAGATTGGTTTTGAGGCCAACTCAATGGACAGTGTAGGGAGAAAAGTTCCTGGCTCCTTGAATGCCGTTCCTGGAGACACTGCGATCAATGTGGGAGATATGTCAAGATGTGTGTTGGTAAAGAGGTCACACGGATAATCAGAGCAATTCTCAGAGACACTGAGAACGAGCTCGACAATTCCCTCCTGGCACTTTCCCTGTAGGAGATACCGCAAGACATTTCTGTATATTGGGCACTGCGCTCTGCAGGGTGTTAGCAGAGACTTTCCCGGGACAGTGAAACCCTATGTCAGAGACACTGAGAAGAAGCCCCAATGTTCCCTCCAGGCACTTTCAGTGTGGGTGCCTTCTCCACGTGGTTCCTGGTTTCACTGCAGCTCTGAAGAGAATGTTAGCAAAGAGGTAACCAGGACAGTGAAAACAGTACTCAAAGACAGGGAGAGCAAGCTCTACATTACTCTCTTGGCACTTTGGATGTGGGACATACAGCGAGATGTTTGCTGCATTTGCGTTTGGCTGTTGGGAGATTTACAGCACAAATATATCTAGTTGATTTGAAGCAGTTCCGAGAAAGTCTCTGTATATTGAGCACTGCGCTCCGCAGGGTGTTTGCAGAGACTTTCCCGGGACAGTGAAACCCTATGTCAGAGACACTGAGAAGAAGCCCCAATGTTCCCTCCAGGCACTTTCAGTGTGGGTGCCTTCTCCACGTGGTTCCTGGTTTCACTGCAGCTCTGAAGAGAATGTTAGCAAAGAGCTCATCGGGACAGTGAAAACAGTACTCAAAGACAGGGAGAGCAAGCTCTACATTACTCTCTTGGCACTTTGGATGTGGGACATACAGCGAGATGTTTGCTGCTTTTGTGTTTGGCTGTTGGGAGATTTACAGCACAAAGATATCTAGTTGATTTGAAGCAGTTCCGAGAAAGTCTAAACATAATCCCCACTTTTCCCTCCTGGCACTTTCCATGTGGGAGATATAGCAGGATGTAGATTGGTTTTGAGGCCAACTCAATGGACAGTGTAGGGAGAAAAGTTCCTGGCTCCTTGAATGCCGTTCCTGGAGACACTGCGATCAATGTGGGAGATATGTCAAGATGTGTGTTGGTAAAGAGGTCACACGGATAATCAGAGCAATTCTCAGAGACACTGAGAACAAGCTCGACAATTCCCTCCTGGCACTTTCCCTGTAGGAGATACCGCAAGACATTTCTGTATATTGGGCACTGCGCTCTGCAGGGTGTTAGCAGAGACTTTCCCGGGACAGTGAAACCCTATGTCAGAGACACTGAGAAGAAGCCCCAATGTTCCCTCCAGGCACTTTCAGTGTGGGTGCCTTCTCCACGTGGTTCCTGGTTTCACTGCAGCTCTGAAGAGAATGTTAGCAAAGAGGTAACCGGGACAGTGAAAACAGTACTCAAAGACAGGGAGAGCAAGCTCTCTCTTGGCACTTTGGATGTGGGACATACAGCGAGATGTTTGCTGCATTTGCGTTTGGCTGTTGGGAGATTTACAGCACAAAGATATCTAGTTGATTTGAAGCAGTTCCGAGAAAGTCTAAACATAATCCCCACTTTTCCCTCCTGGCACTTTCCATGTGGGAGATATAGCAGGATGTATATTGGTTTTGAGGACAACTCAAAGGACAGTGTAGGGAGAAAAGTTCCTGGCTCCTTGAATGCCGTTCCTGGAGACACTGCGATCAATGTGGGAGATATGTCAAGATGTGTGTTGGTTTTGAGGACGTCTCTCTGGAGAGTCTTAGCAAAGAGGTCACATGGATAATCAGAGCAATTCTCAGAGACACTGAGAACAAGCTCGACAATTCCCTCCTGGCACTTTCCCTGTAGGAGATACCGCAAGACGTTTCTGTATATTGGGCACAGCGCTCTGCAGGGTGTTAGCAGAGACTTTCCCAGGACAGTGAAACCCTATGGTCAGAGACACTGAGAAGAAGCGCCAATGTTCCCTCCAGGCACTTTCAGTGTGGGTGCCTTCTCCACGTGGTTCCTGGTTTCACTGCAGCTCTGAAGAGAATGTTAGCAAAGAGCTCATCGGGACAGTGAAAACAGTACTCAAAGACAGGGAGAGCAATCTCTACATTACTCTCTTAGCACTTTGGATGTGGGACATACAGGGAGATGTTTGCTGCTTTTGCGTTTGGCTGTTGGGAGATTTACAGCACAAAGATATCTAGTTGATTTGAAGCAGTTCCGAGAAAGTCTAAACATAATCCCCACTTTTCCCTCCTGGCACTTTCCATGTGGGAGATATAGCAGGATGTATATTGGTTTTGAGGACAACTTAATGGACAGTGTAGGGAGAAAAGTTTCCCTGTAGGAGATACCGCAAGACGTTTCTGTTTATTGGGCACATCGCTCTGCAGGGTGTTAGCAGAGACTTTCCCGGGACAGTGAAACCCTATGGTCAGAGACACTGAGAAGAAGCCCCAATGTTCCCTCCAGGCACTTTCAGTGTGGGTGCCTTCTCCACGTGGTTCCTGGTTTCACTGCAGCTCTGAAGAGAATGTTAGCAAAGAGGTAACCGGGACAGTGAAAACAGTGCTCAAAGACAGGGAGAGCAAGCTCTCTCTTTGCGCTTTGGATGTGGGACATACAGCGAGATGTTTGCTGCTTTTGCGTTTGGCTGTTGGGAGATTTACAGCACAAAGATATCTAGTTGATTTGAAGCAGTTCCGAGAAAGTCTAAACATAATCCCCACTTTTCCCTCCTGGCACTTTCCATGTGGGAGATATAGCAGGATGTAGATTGGTTTTGAGGCCAACTCAAAGGACAGTGTAGGGAGAAAAGTTCCTGGCTCCTTGAATGCCGTTCCTGGAGACACTGCGATCAATGTGGGAGATATGTCAAGATGTGTGTTGGTTTTGAGGACGGCTCTCTGGAGAGTCTTAGCAAAGAGGTCACATGGATAATCAGAGCAATTCTCAGAGACACTGAGAACAAGCTCGACAATTCCCTCCTGGCACTTTCCCTGTAGGAGATACCGCAAGACGTTTCTGTATATTGGGCACTGCGCTCCGCAGGGTGTTAGCAGAGACTTTCCCGGGACAGTGAAACCCTATGTCAGAGACACTGAGAAGAAGCCCCAATGTTCCCTCCAGGCACTTTCAGTGTGGGTGCCTTCTCCACGTGGTTCCTGGTTTCACTGCAGCTCTGAAGAGAATGTTAGCAAAGAGGTAACCGGGACAGTGAAAACAGTACTCAAAGACAGGGAGAGCAAGCTCTCTCTTGGCACTTTGGATGTGGGACATACAGCGAGATGTTTGCTGCATTTGCGTTTGGCTGTTGGGAGATTTACAGCACAAAGATATCTAGTTGATTTGAAGCAGTTCCGAGAAAGTCTAAACATAATCCCCACTTTTCCCTCCTGGCACTTTCCATGTGGGAGATATAGCAGGATGTAGATTGGTTTTGAGGCCAACTCAATGGACAGTGTAGGGAGAAAAGTTCCTGGCTCCTTGAATGCCGTTCCTGGAGACACTGCGATCAATGTGGGAGATATGTCAAGATGTGTGTTGGTAAAGAGGTCACACGGATAATCAGAGCAATTCTCAGAGACACTGAGAACAAGCTCGACAATTCCCTCCTGGCACTTTCCCTGTAGGAGATACCGCAAGACATTTCTGTATATTGGGCACTGCGCTCTGCAGGGTGTTAGCAGAGACTTTCCCGGGACAGTGAAACCCTATGTCAGAGACACTGAGAAGAAGCCCCAATGTTCGCTCCAGGCACTTTCAGTGTGGGTGCCTTCTCCACGTGGTTCCTGGTTTCACTGCAGCTCTGAAGAGAATGTTAGCAAAGAGGTAACCAGGACAGTGAAAACAGTACTCAAAGACAGGGAGAGCAAGCTCTACATTACTCTCTTGGCACTTTGGATGTGGGACATACAGCGAGATGTTTGCTGCATTTGCGTTTGGCTGTTGGGAGATTTACAGCACAAAGATATCTAGTTGATTTGAAGCAGTTCCGAGAAAGTCTCTGTATATTGAGCACTGCGCTCTGCAGGGTGTTAGCAGAGACTTTCCCGGGACAGTGAAACCCTATGTCAGAGACACTGAGAAGAAGCCCCAATGTTCCCTCCAGGCACTTTCAGTGTGGGTGCCTTCTCCACGTGGTTCCTGGTTTCACTGCAGCTCTGAAGAGAATGTTAGCAAAGAGGTAACCGGGACAGTGAAAACAGTACTCAAAGACAGGGAGAGCAAGCTCTCTCTTGGCACTTTGGATGTGGGACATACAGCGAGATGTTTGCTGCATTTGCGTTTGGCTGTTGGGAGATTTACAGCACAAAGATATCTAGTTGATTTGAAGCAGTTCCGAGAAAGTCTAAACATAATCCCCACTTTTCCCTCCTGGCACTTTCCATGTGGGAGATATAGCAGGATGTATATTGGTTTTGAGGCCAACTCAAAGGACAGTGTAGGGAGAAAAGTTCCTGGCTCCTTGAATGCCGTTCCTGGAGACACTGCGATCAATGTGGGAGATATGGCAAGATGTGTGTTGGTTTTGAGGACGGCTCTCTGGAGAGTCTTAGCAAAGAGGTCACATGGATAATCAGAGCAATTCTCAGAGACACTGAGAACAAGCTCGACAATTCCCTCCTGGCACTTTCCCTGTAGGAGATACCGCAAGACGTTTCTGTATATTGGGCACTGCGCTCTGCAGGGTGTTAGCAGAGACTTTCCCGGGACAGTGAAACCCTATGTCAGAGACACTGAGAAGAAGCCCCAATGTTCCCTCCAGGCACTTTCAGTGTGGGTGCCTTCTCCACGTGGTTCCTGGTTTCACTGCAGCTCTGAAGAGAATGTTAGCAAAGAGGTAACCAGGACAGTGAAAACAGTACTCAAAGACAGGGAGAGCAAGCTCTACATTACTCTCTTGGCACTTTGGATGTGGGACATACAGCGAGATGTTTGCTGCATTTGCGTTTGGCTGTTGGGAGATTTACAGCACAAAGATATCTAGTTGATTTGAAGCAGTTCCGAGAAAGTCTCTGTATATTGAGCACTGCGCTCTGCAGGGTGTTTGCAGAGACTTTCCCGGGACAGTGAAACCCTATGTCAGAGACACTGAGAAGAAGCCCCAATGTTCCCTCCAGGCACTTTCAGTGTGGGTGCCTTCTCCACGTGGTTCCTGGTTTCACTGCAGCTCTGAAGAGAATGTTAGCAAAGAGCTCATCGGGACAGTGAAAACAGTACTCAAAGACAGGGAGAGCAAGCTCTACATTACTCTCTTGGCACTTTGGATGTGGGACATACAGCGAGATGTTTGCTGCTTTTGCGTTTGGCTGTTGGGAGATTTACAGCACAAATATATCTAGTGGATTTGAAGCAGTTCCGAGAAAGTCTCTGTATATTGAGCACTGCGCTCTGCAGGGTGTTAGCAGAGACTTTCCCGGGACAGTGAAACCCTATGTCAGAGACACTGAGAAGAAGCCCCAATGTTCCCTCCAGGCACTTTCAGTGTGGGTGCCTTCTCCACGTGGTTCCTGGTTTCACTGCAGCTCTGAAGAGAATGTTAGCAAAGAGGTAACCGGGACAGTGAAAACAGTGCTCAAAGACAGGGAGAGCAAGCTCTCTCTTGGCACTTTGGATGTGGGACATACAGCGAGATGTTTGTTGCATTTGTGTTTGGCTATTGGGTGATTTACAGCACAAAGATATCTAGTTGATTTGAAGCAGTTCCGAGAAAGTCTAAACATAATCCCCACTTTTCCCTCCTGGCACTTTCCATGTGGGAGATATAGCAGGATGTAGATTGGTTTTGAGGCCAACTCAATGGACAGTGTAGGGAGAAAAGTTCCTGGCTCCTTGAATGCCGTTCCTGGAGACACTGCGATCAATGTGGGAGATATGTCAAGATGTGTGTTGGTTTTGAGGACGTCTCTCTGGAGAGTCTTAGCAAAGAGGTCACACGGATAATCAGAGCAATTCTCAGAGACACTGAGAAGAAGCTCGACAATTCCCTCCTGGCACTTTCCCTGTAGGAGATACCGCAAGACGTTTCTGTATATTGGGCACTGCGCTCTGCAGGGTGTTAGCAGAGACTTTCCCGGGACAGTGAAACCCTATGGTCAGAGACACTGAGAAGAAGCCCCAATGTTCCCTCCAGGCACTTTCAGTGTGGGTGCCTTCTCCACGTGGTTCCTGGTTTCACTGCAGCTCTGAAGAGAATGTTAGCAAAGAGGTAACCGGGACAGTGAAAACGGTACTCAAAGACAGGGAGAGCAAGCTCTCTCTTGGCACTTTGGATGTGGGACATACAGCGAGATGTTTGCTGCATTTGCGTTTGGCTGTTGGGAGATTTACAGCACAAAGATATCTAGTTGATTTGAAGCAGTTCCGAGAAAGTCTCTGTATATTGAGCACTGTGCTCCGCAGGGTGTTTGCAGAGACTTTCCCGGGACAGTGAAACCCTATGTCAGAGACACTGAGAAGAAGCCCCAATGTTCCCTCCAGGCACTTTCAGTGTGGGTGCCTTCTCCACGTGGTTCCTGGTTTCACTGCAGCTCTGAAGAGAATGTTAGCAAAGAGCTCATCGGGACAGTGAAAACAGTACTCAAAGACAGGGAGAGCAAGCTCTCTCTTGGCACTTTGGATGTGGGACATACAGCGAGATGTTTGCTGCATTTGCGTTTGGCTGTTGGGAGATTTACAGCACAAAGATATCTAGTTGATTTGAAGCAGTTCCGGGAAAGTCTAAACATAATCCCCACTTTTCCCTCCTGGCACTTTCCATGTGGGAGATATAGCAGGATGTAGATTGGTTTTGAGGCCAACTCAATGGACAGTGTAGGGAGAAAAGTTCCTGGCTCCTTGAATGCCGTTCCTGGAGACACTGCGATCAATGTGGGAGATATGTCAAGATGTGTGTTGGTAAAGAGGTCACACGGATAATCAGAGCAATTCTCAGAGACACTGAGAACAAGCTCGACAATTCCCTCCTGGCACTTTCCCTGTAGGAGATACCGCAAGACATTTCTGTATATTGGGCACTGCGCTCTGCAGGGTGTTAGCAGAGACTTTCCCGGGACAGTGAAACCCTATGTCAGAGACACTGAGAAGAAGCCCCAATGTTCCCTCCAGGCACTTTCAGTGTGGGTGCCTTCTCCACGTGGTTCCTGGTTTCACTGCAGCTCTGAAGAGAATGTTAGCAAAGAGGTAACCAGGACAGTGAAAACAGTACTCAAAGACAGGGAGAGCAAGCTCTACATTACTCTCTTGGCACTTTGGATGTGGGACATACAGCGAGATGTTTGCTGCATTTGCGTTTGGCTATTGGGTGATTTACAGCACAAAGATATCTAGTTGATTTGAAGCAGTTCCGAGAAAGTCTAAACATAATCCCCACTTTTCCCTCCTGGCACTTTCCATGTGGGAGATATAGCAGGATGTAGATTGGTTTTGAGGACAACTCAATGGACAGTGTAGGGAGAAAAGTTCCTGGCTCCTTGAATGCCGTTCCTGGAGACACTGCGATCAATGTGGGAGATATGTTAAGATGTGTGTTGGTTTTGAGGACGGCTCTCTGGAGAGTCTTAGTAAAGAGGTCACACGGATAATCAGAGCAATTCTCAGAGACACTGAGAACAAGCTCGACAATTCCCTCCTGGCACTTTCCCTGTAGGAGATACCGCAAGACGTTTCTGTATATTAGGCACTGCGCTCTGCAGGGTGTTAGCAGAGACTTTCCCGGGACAGTGAAACCCTATGGTCAGAGACACTGAGAAGAAGCCCCAATGTTCCCTCCAGGCACTTTCAGTGTGGGTGCCTTCTCCACGTGGTTCCTGGTTTCACTGCAGCTCTGAAGAGAATGTTAGCAAAGAGGTAACCGGGACAGTGAAAACAGTACTCAAAGACAGGGAGAGCAAGCTCTCTCTTGGCACTTTGGATGTGGGACATACAGCGAGATGTTTGCTGCATTTGCGTTTGGCTGTTGGGAGATTTACAGCACAAAGATATCTAGTTGATTTGAAGCAGTTCCGAGAAAGTCTAAACATAATCCCCACTTTTCCCTCCTGGCACTTTCCATGTGGGAGATATAGCAGGATGTAGATTGGTTTTGAGGCCAACTCAATGGACAGTGTAGGGAGAAAAGTTCCTGGCTCCTTGAATGCCGTTCCTGGAGACACTGCGATCAATGTGGGAGATATGTCAAGATGTGTGTTGGTAAAGAGGTCACACGGATAATCAGAGCAATTCTCAGAGACACTGAGAACAAGCTCGACAATTCCCTCCTGGCACTTTCCCTGTAGGAGATACCGCAAGACGTTTCTGTATATTGGGCACTGCGCTCTGCAGGGTGTTAGCAGAGACTTTCCCGGGACAGTGAAACCCTATGTCAGAGACACTGAGAAGAAGCCCCAATGTTCCCTCCAGGCACTTTCAGTGTGGGTGCCTTCTCCACGTGGTTCCTGGTTTCACTGCAGCTCTGAAGAGAATGTTAGCAAAGAGGTAACCAGGACAGTGAAAACAGTACTCAAAGACAGGGAGAGCAAGCTCTACATTACTCTCTTGGCACTTTGGATGTGGGACATACAGCGAGATGTTTGCTGCATTTGCGTTTGGCTGTTGGGAGATTTACAGCACAAAGATATCTAGTTGATTTGAAGCAGTTCCGAGAAAGTCTCTGTATATTGAGCACTGCGCTCTGCAGGGTGTTAGCAGAGACTTTCCCGGGACAGTGAAACCCTATGTCAGAGGCACTGAGAAGAAGCCCCAATGTTCCCTCCAGGCACTTTCAGTGTGGGTGCCTTCTCCACGTGGTTCCTGGTTTCACTGCAGCTCTGAAGAGAATGTTAGCAAAGAGGTAACCGGGATAGTGAAAACAGTACTCAAAGACAGGGAGAGCAAGCTCTCTCTTGGCACTTTGGATGTGGGACATACAGCGAGATGTTTGCTGCATTTGCGTTTGGCTGTTGGGAGATTTACAGCACAAAGATATCTAGTTGATTTGAAGCAGTTCCGAGAAAGTCTCTGTATATTGAGCACTGCGCTCCGCAGGGTGTTAGCAGAGACTTTCCCGGGACAGTGAAACCCTATGTCAGAGACACTGAGAAGAAGCCCCAATGTTCCCTCCAGGCACTTTCAGTGTGGGTGCCTTCTCCACGTGGTTCCTGGTTTCACTGCAGCTCTGAAGAGAATGTTAGCAAAGAGCTCATCGGGACAGTGAAAACAGTACTCAAAGACAGGGAGAGCAAGCTCTACATTACTCTCTTGGCACTTTGGATGTGGGACATACAGCGAGATGTTTGCTGCATTTGCGTTTGGCTATTGGGTGATTTACAGCACAAAGATATCTAGTTGATTTGAAGCAGTTCCGAGAAAGTCTAAACATAATCCCCACTTTTCCCTCCTGGCACTTTCCATGTGGGAGATATAGCAGGATGTAGATTGGTTTTGAGGCCAACTCAGTGGACAGTGTAGGGAGAAAAGTTCCTGGCTCCTTGAATGCCGTTCCTGGAGACACTGCGATCAATGTGGGAGATATGTCAAGATGTGTGTTGGTAAAGAGGTCACACGGATAATCAGAGCAATTCTCAGAGACACTGAGAAGAAGCTCGACAATTCCCTCCTGGCACTTTCCCTGTAGGAGATACCGCAAGACATTTCTGTATATTGGGCACTGCGCTCTGCAGGGTGTTAGCAGAGACTTTCCCGGGACAGTGAAACCCTATGTCAGAGACACTGAGAAGAAGCCCCAATGTTCCCTCCAGGCACTTTCAGTGTGGGTGCCTTCTCCACGTGGTTCCTGGTTTCACTGCAGCTCTGAAGAGAATGTTAGCAAAGAGCTCATCGGGACAGTGAAAACAGTACTCAAAGACAGGGAGAGCAAGCTCTACATTACTCTCTTGGCACTTTGGATGTGGGACATACAGCGAGATGTTTGCTGCATTTGCGTTTGGCTGTTGGGAGATTTACAGCACAAATATATCTAGTGGATTTGAAGCAGTTCCGAGAAAGTCTCTGTATATTGAGCACTGCGCTCTGCAGGGTGTTAGCAGAGACTTTCCCGGGACAGTGAAACCCTATGTCAGAGACACTGAGAAGAAGCCCCAATGTTCCCTCCAGGCACTTTCAGTGTGGGTGCCTTCTCCACGTGGTTCCTGGTTTCACTGCAGCTCTGAAGAGAATGTTAGCAAAGAGGTAACCGAGACAGTGAAAACAGTGCTCAAAGACAGGGAGAGCAAGCTCTCTCTTGGCACTTTGGATGTGGGACATACAGCGAGATGTTTGTTGCATTTGCGTTTGGCTATTGGGTGATTTACAGCACAAAGATATCTAGTTGATTTGAAGCAGTTCCGAGAAAGTCTAAACATAATCCCCACTTTTCCCTCCTGGCACTTTCCATGTGGGAGATATAGCAGGATGTAGATTGGTTTTGAGGACAACTCAATGGACAGTGTAGGGAGAAAAGTTCCTGGCTCCTTGAATGCCGTTCCTGGAGACACTGCGATCAATGTGGGAGATATGTCAAGATGTGTGTTGGTTTTGAGGACGTCTCTCTGGAGAGTCTTAGCAAAGAGGTCACACGGATAATCAGAGCAATTCTCAGAGACACTGAGAACAAGCTCGACAATTCCCTCCTGGCACTTTCCCTGTAGGAGATACCGCAAGACGTTTCTGTATATTGGGCACTGCGCTCTGCAGGGTGTTTGCAGAGACTTTCCCGGGACAGTGAAACCCTATGTCAGAGACACTGAGAAGAAGCCCCAATGTTCCCTCCAGGCACTTTCAGTGTGGGTGCCTTCTCCACGTGGTTCCTGGTTTCACTGCAGCTCTGAAGAGAATGTTAGCAAAGAGGTAACCGGGACAGTGAAAACAGTACTCAAAGACAGGGAGAGCAAGCTCTCTCTTGGCACTTTGGATGTGGGACATACAGCGAGATGTTTGCTGCATTTGCGTTTGGCTGTTGGGAGATTTACAGCACAAAGATATCTAGTTGATTTGAAGCAGTTCCGGGAAAGTCTAAACATAATCACCACTTTTCCCTCCTGGCACTTTCCATGTGGGAGATATAGCAGGATGTAGATTGGTTTTGAGGCCAACTCAATGGACAGTGTAGGGAGAAAAGTTCCTGGCTCCTTGAATGCCGTTCCTGGAGACACTGCGATCAATGTGGGAGATATGTCAAGATGTGTGTTGGTAAAGAGGTCACACGGATAATCAGAGCAATTCTCAGAGACACTGAGAACAAGCTCGACAATTCCCTCCTGGCACTTTCCCTGTAGGAGATACCGCAAGACGTTTCTGTATATTAGGCACTGCGCTCTGCAGGGTGTTAGCAGAGACTTTCCCGGGACAGTGAAACCCTATGTCAGAGACACTGAGAAGAAGCCCCAATGTTCCCTCCAGGCACTTTCAGTGTGGGTGCCTACTCCACGTGGTTCCTGGTTTGACTGCAGCTCTGAAGAGAATGTTAGCAAAGAGGTAACCGGGACAGTGAAAACAGTACTCAAAGACAGGGAGAGCAAGCTCTCTCTTGGCACTTTGGATGTGGGACATACAGCGAGATCTTTGCTGCTTTTGCGTTTGGCTGTTGGGAGATTTACAGCACAAAGATATCTAGTTGATTTGAAGCAGTTACGAGAAAGTCTAAACATAATCCCCACTTTTCCCTCCTGGCACTTTCCATGTGGGAGATATAGCAGGATGTATATTGGTTTTGAGGACAACTTAATGGACAGTGTAGGGAGAAAAGTTTCCCTGTAGGAGATACCGCAAGACGTTTCTGTATATTGGGCACAGCGCTCTGCAGGGTGTTAGCAGAGACTTTCCCGGGACAGTGAAACCCTATGTCAGCGACACTGAGAAGAAGCCCCAATGTTCCCTCCAGGCACTTTCAGTGTGGGTGCCTTCTCCACGTGGTTCCTGGTTTCACTGCAGCTCTGAAGAGAATGTTAGCAAAGAGCTCATCGGGACAGTGAAAACAGTACTCAAAGACAGGGAGAGCAAGCTCTCTCTTGGCACTTTGGATGTGGGACATACAGCGAGATGTTTGCTGCATTTGCGTTTGGCTGTTGGGAGATTTACAGCACAAAGATATCTAGTTGATTTGAAGCAGTTCCGAGAAAGTCTCTGTATATTGAGCACTGCGCTCCGCAGGGTGTTTGCAGAGACTTTCCCGGGACAGTGAAACCCTATGTCAGAGACACTGAGAAGAAGCCCCAATGTTCCCTCCAGGCACTTTCAGTGTGGGTGCCTTCTCCACGTGGTTCCTGGTTTCACTGCAGCTCTGAAGAGAATGTTAGCAAAGAGCTCATCGGGACAGTGAAAACAGTACTCAAAGACAGGGAGAGCAAGCTCTACATTACTCTCTTGGCACTTTGGATGTGGGACATACAGCGAGATGTTTGCTGCATTTGCGTTTGGCTGTTGGGAGATTTACAGCACAAAGATATCTAGTTGATTTGAAGCAGTTCCGAGAAAATCTAAAAATAATCCCCACTTTTCCCTCCTGGCACTTTCCATGTGGGAGATATAGCAGGATGTATATTGGTTTTGAGGACAACTCAATGGACAGTGTAGGGAGAAAAGTTTCCCTGTAGGAGATACCGCAAGACGTTTCTGTTTATTGGGCACTGCGCTCTGCAGGGTGTTAGCAGAGACTTTCCCGGGACAGTGAAACCCTATGTCAGAGACACTGAGAAGAAGCCCCAATGTTCCCTCCAGGCACTTTCAGTGTGGGTGCCTTCTCCACGTGGTTCCTGGTTTCACTGCAGCTCTGAAGAGAATGTTAGCAAAGAGGTAACCAGGACAGTGAAAACAGTACTCAAAGACAGGGAGAGCAAGCTCTACATTACTCTCTTGGCACTTTGGATGTGGGACATACAGCGAGATGTTTGCTGCATTTGCGTTTGGCTGTTGGGAGATTTACAGCACAAATATATCTAGTTGATTTGAATCAGTTCCGAGAAAGTCTCTGTATATTGAGCACTGCGCTCCGCAGGGTGTTTGCAGAGACTTTCCCGGGACAGTGAAACCCTATGTCAGAGACACTGAGAAGAAGCCCCAATGTTCCCTCCAGGCACTTTCAGTGTGGGTGCCTTCTCCACGTGGTTCCTGGTTTCACTGCAGCTCTGAAGAGAATGTTCGCAAAGAGGTAACCGGGACATTGAAAACAGTACTCAAAGACAGGGAGAGCAAGCTCTACATTACTCTCTTGGCACTTTGGATGTGGGACATACAGGGAGATGTTTGCTGCATTTGCGTTTGGCTGTTGGGAGATTTACAGCACAAAGATATCTAGTTGATTTGAAGCAGTTCCGAGAAAGTCTAAACATAATCCCCACTTTTCCCTCCTGGCACTTTCCATGTGGGAGATATAGCAGGATGTAGATTGGTTTTGAGGCCAACTCAATGGACAGTGTAGGGAGAAAAGTTCCTGGCTCCTTGAATGCCGTTCCTGGAGACACTGCGATCAATGTGGGAGATATGTCAAGATGTGTGTTGGTAAAGAGGTCACACGGATAATCAGAGCAATTCTCAGAGACACTGAGAACGAGCTCGACAATTCCCTCCTGGCACTTTCCCTGTAGGAGATACCGCAAGACATTTCTGTATATTGGGCACTGCGCTCTGCAGGGTGTTAGCAGAGACTTTCCCGGGACAGTGAAACCCTATGGTCAGAGACACTGAGAAGAAGCCCCAATGTTCCCTCCAGGCACTTTCAGTGTGGGTGCCTTCTCCACGTGGTTCCTGGTTTCACTGCAGCTCTGAAGAGAATGTTACCAAAGAGGTAACCAGGACAGTGAAAACAGTACTCAAAGACAGGGAGAGCAAGCTCTACATTACTCTCTTGGCACTTTGGATGTGGGACATACAGCGAGATGTTTGCTGCATTTGCGTTTGGCTGTTGGGAGATTTACAGCACAAAGATATCTAGTTGATTTGAAGCAGTTCCGAGAAAGTCTAAACATAATCCCCACTTTTCCCTCCTGGCACTTTCCATGTGGGAGATATAGCAGGATGTAGATTGGTTTTGAGGCCAACTCAATGGACAGTGTAGGGAGAAAAGTTCCTGGCTCCTTGAATGCCGTTCCTGGAGACACTGCAATCAATGTGGGAGATATGTCAAGATGTGTGTTGTTAAAGAGGTCACACGGATAATCAGAGCAATTCTCAGAGACACAGAGAACAAGCTCGACAATTCCCTCCTGGCACTTTCCCTGGAGGAGATACCGCAAGACATTTCTGTATATTGGGCACTGCGCTCTGCAGGGTGTTAGCAGAGACTTTCCCGGGACAGTGAAACCCTATGTCAGAGACACTGAGAAGAAGCCCCAATGTTCCCTCCAGGCACTTTCAGTGTGGGTGCCTTCTCCACGTGGTTCCTGGTTTCACTGCAGCTCTGAAGAGAATGTTAGCAAAGAGCTCATCGGGACAGTGAAAACAGTACTCAAAGACAGGGAGAGCAAGCTCTACATTACTCTCTTGGCACTTTGGATGTGGGACATACAGCGAGATGTTTGCTGCATTTGCGTTTGGCTGTTGGGAGATTTACAGCACAAAGATATCTAGTTGATTTGAAGCAGTTCCGAGAAAGTCTAAACATAATCCCCACTTTTCCCTCCTGGCACTTTCCATGTGGGAGATATAGCAGGATGTAGATTGGTTTTGAGGCCAACTCAATGGACAGTGTAGGGAGAAAAGTTCCTGGCTCCTTGAATGCCGTTCCTGGAGACACTGCGATCAATGTGGGAGATATGTCAAGCTGTGTGTTGGTAAAGAGGTCACACGGATAATCAGAGCAATTCTCAGAGACACTGAGAACGAGCTCGACAATTCCCTCCTGGCACTTTCCCTGTAGGAGATACCGCAAGAC
The DNA here is from genome assembly GCF_963924245.1 of Chroicocephalus ridibundus. Classification (NCBI taxonomy): domain Eukaryota; kingdom Metazoa; phylum Chordata; class Aves; order Charadriiformes; family Laridae; genus Chroicocephalus; species Chroicocephalus ridibundus. The sequence goes on along the minus strand of NW_026961559.1, from coordinate 8,796 downwards.
ATTTCTGTATATTGGGCACTGCGCTCTGCAGGGTGTTAGCAGAGACTTTCCCGGGACAGTGAAACCCTATGTCAGAGACACTGAGAAGAAGCCCCAATGTTCCCTCCAGGCACTTTCAGTGTGGGTGCCTTCTCCACGTGGTTCCTGGTTTCACTGCAGCTCTGAAGAGAATGTTAGCAAAGAGGTAACCGGGACAGTGAAAACAGTACTCAAAGACAGGGAGAGCAAGCTCTACATTACTCTCTTGGCACTTTGGATGTGGGACATACAGGGAGATGTTTGCTGCTTTTGCGTTTGGCTGTTGGGAGATTTACAGCACAAAGATATCTAGTTGATTTGAAGCAGTTCCGAGAAAGTCTAAAAATAATCCCCACTTTTCCCTCCTGGCACTTTCCATGTGGGAGATATAGCAGGATGTATATTGGTTTTGAGGACAACTCAATGGACAGTGTAGGGAGAAAATTTCCCTGTAGGAGATACCGCAAGACGTTTCTGTTTATTGGGCACTGCGCTCTGCAGGGTGTTAGCAGAGACTTTCCCGGGACAGTGAAACCCTATGGTCAGAGACACTGAGAAGAAGCCCCAATGTTCCCTCCAGGCACTTTCAGTGTGGGTGCCTTCTCCACGTGGTTCCTGGTTTCACTGCAGCTCTGAAGAGAATGTTAGCAAAGAGGTAACCGGGACAGTGAAAACAGTGCTCAAAGACAGGGAGAGCAAGCTCTCTCTTGGCACTTTGGATGTGGGACATACAGCGAGATGTTTGCTGCTTTTGCGTTTGGCTGTGGGGAGATTTACAGCACAAAGATATCTAGTTGATTTGAAGCAGTTCCGAGAAAGTCTAAACATAATCCCCACTTTTCCCTCCTGGCACTTTCCATGTGGGAGATATAGCAGGATGTAGATTGGTTTTGAGGCCAACTCAAAGGACAGTGTAGGGAGAAAAGTTCCTGGCTCCTTGAATCCCGTTCCTGGAGACACTGCGATCAATGTGGGAGATATGTCAAGATGTGTGTTGCTTTTGAGGACGGCTCTCTGGAGAGTCTTAGCAAAGAGGTCACATGGATAATCAGAGCAATTCTCAGAGACACTGAGAACAAGCTCGACAATTCCCTCCTGGCACTTTCCCTGTAGGAGATACCGCAAGACGTTTCTGTATATTGGGCACTGCGCTCTGCAGGGTGTTAGCAGAGACTTTCCCGGGACAGTGAAACCCTATGTCAGAGACACTGAGAAGAAGCCCCAATGTTCCCTCCAGGCACTTTCAGTGTGGGTGCCTTCTCCACGTGGTTCCTGGTTTCACTGCAGCTCTGAAGAGAATGTTAGCAAAGAGCTCATCGGGACAGTGAAAACAGTACTCAAAGACAGGGAGAGCAAGCTCTACATTACTCTCTTGGCACTTTGGATGTGGGACATACAGCGAGATGTTTGCTGCATTTGCGTTTGGCTGTTGGGAGATTTACAGCACAAAGATATCTAGTTGATTTGAAGCAGTTCCGAGAAAGTCTAAACATAATCCCCACTTTTCCCTCCTGGCACTTTCCATGTGGGAGATATAGCAGGATGTAGATTGGTTTTGAGGCCAACTCAATGGACAGTGTAGGGAGAAAAGTTCCTGGCTCCTTGAATGCCGTTCCTGGAGACACTGCGATCAATGTGGGAGATATGTCAAGCTGTGTGTTGGTAAAGAGGTCACACGGATAATCAGAGCAATTCTCAGAGACACTGAGAACGAGCTCGACAATTCCCTCCTGGCACTTTCCCTGTAGGAGATACCGCAAGACATTTCTGTATATTGGGCACTGCGCTCTGCAGGGTGTTAGCAGAGACTTTCCCGGGACAGTGAAACCCTATGTCAGAGACACTGAGAAGAAGCCCCAATGTTCCCTCCAGGCACTTTCAGTGTGGGTGCCTTCTCCACGTGGTTCCTGGTTTCACTGCAGCTCTGAAGAGAATGTTAGCAAAGAGGTAACCGGGACAGTGAAAACAGTACTCAAAGACAGGGAGAGCAAGCTCTACATTACTCTCTTGGCACTTTGGATGTGGGACATACAGGGAGATGTTTGCTGCTTTTGCGTTTGGCTGTTGGGAGATTTACAGCACAAAGATATCTAGTTGATTTGAAGCAGTTCCGAGAAAGTCTAAAAATAATCCCCACTTTTCCCTCCTGGCACTTTCCATGTGGGAGATATAGCAGGATGTATATTGGTTTTGAGGACAACTCAATGGACAGTGTAGGGAGAAAATTTCCCTGTAGGAGATACCGCAAGACGTTTCTGTTTATTGGGCACTGCGCTCTGCAGGGTGTTAGCAGAGACTTTCCCGGGACAGTGAAACCCTATGGTCAGAGACACTGAGAAGAAGCCCCAATGTTCCCTCCAGGCACTTTCAGTGTGGGTGCCTTCTCCACGTGGTTCCTGGTTTCACTGCAGCTCTGAAGAGAATGTTAGCAAAGAGGTAACCGGGACAGTGAAAACAGTGCTCAAAGACAGGGAGAGCAAGCTCTCTCTTGGCACTTTGGATGTGGGACATACAGCGAGATGTTTGCTGCTTTTGCGTTTGGCTGTGGGGAGATTTACAGCACAAAGATATCTAGTTGATTTGAAGCAGTTCCGAGAAAGTCTAAACATAATCCCCACTTTTCCCTCCTGGCACTTTCCATGTGGGAGATATAGCAGGATGTAGATTGGTTTTGAGGCCAACTCAAAGGACAGTGTAGGGAGAAAAGTTCCTGGCTCCTTGAATCCCGTTCCTGGAGACACTGCGATCAATGTGGGAGATATGTCAAGATGTGTGTTGCTTTTGAGGACGGCTCTCTGGAGAGTCTTAGCAAAGAGGTCACATGGATAATCAGAGCAATTCTCAGAGACACTGAGAACAAGCTCGACAATTCCCTCCTGGCACTTTCCCTGTAGGAGATACCGCAAGACGTTTCTGTATATTGGGCACTGCGCTCTGCAGGGTGTTAGCAGAGACTTTCCCGGGACAGTGAAACCCTATGTCAGAGACACTGAGAAGAAGCCCCAATGTTCCCTCCAGGCACTTTCAGTGTGGGTGCCTTCTCCACGTGGTTCCTGGTTTCACTGCAGCTCTGAAGAGAATGTTAGCAAAGAGGTAACCGGGACAGTGAAAACAGTAGTCAAAGACAGGGAGAGCAAGCTCTCTCTTGGCACTTTGGATGTGGGACATACAGCGAGATGTTTGCTGCATTTGCGTTTGGCTGTTGGGAGATTTACAGCACAAAGATATCTAGTTGATTTGAAGCAGTTCCGAGAAAGTCTAAACATAATCCCCACTTTTCCCTCCTGGCACTTTCCATGTGGGAGATATAGCAGGATGTATATTGGTTTTGAGGCCAACTCAAAGGACAGTGTAGGGAGAAAAGTTCCTGGCTCCTTGAATGCCGTTCCTGGAGACACTGCGATCAATGTGGGAGATATGTCAATATGTGTGTTGGTTTGGAGGACGGCTCTCTGGAGAGTCTTAGCAAAGAGGTCACATGGATAATCAGAGCAATTCTCAGAGACACTGAGAACAAGCTCGACAATTCCCTCCTGGCACTTTCCCTGTAGGAGATACCGCAAGACGTTTCTGTATATTGGGCACTGCGCTCTGCAGGGTGTTAGCAGAGACTTTCCCGGGACAGTGAAACCCCATGTCAGAGACACTGAGAAGAAGCCCCAATGTTCCCTCCAGGCACTTTCAGTGTGGGTGCCTTCTCCACGTGGTTCCTGGTTTCACTGCAGCTCTGAAGAGAATGTTAGCAAAGAGCTCATCGGGACAGTGAAAACAGTACTCAAAGACAGGGAGAGCAAGCTCTCTCTTGGCACTTTGGATGTGGGACATACAGCGAGATGTTTGCTGCATTTGCGTTTGGCTGTTGGGAGATTTACAGCACAAAGATATCTAGTTGATTTGAATCAGTTCCGAGAAAGTCTCTGTATATTGAGCACTGCGCTCCGCAGGGTGTTTGCAGAGACTTTCCCGGGACAGTGAAACCCTATGTCAGAGACACTGAGAAGAAGCCCCAATGTTCCCTCCAGGCACTTTCAGTGTGGGTGCCTTCTCCACGTGGTTCCTGGTTTCACTGCAGCTCTGAAGAGAATGTTCGCAAAGAGGTAACCGGGACAGTGAAAACAGTACTCAAAGACAGGGAGAGCAAGCTCTACATTACTCTCTTGGCACTTTGGATGTGGGACATACAGGGAGATGTTTGCTGCATTTGCGTTTGGCTGTTGGGAGATTTACAGCACAAAGATATCTAGTTGATTTGAAGCAGTTCCGAGAAAGTCTAAACATAATCCCCACTTTTCCCTCCTGGCACTTTCCATGTGGGAGATATAGCAGGATGTAGATTGGTTTTGAGGCCAACTCAATGGACAGTGTAGGGAGAAAAGTTCCTGGCTCCTTGAATGCCGTTCCTGGAGACACTGCGATCAATGTGGGAGATATGTCAAGATGTGTGTTGGTAAAGAGGTCACACGGATAATCAGAGCAATTCTCAGAGACACTGAGAACGAGCTCGACAATTCCCTCCTGGCACTTTCCCTGTAGGAGATACCGCAAGACATTTCTGTATATTGGGCACTGCGCTCTGCAGGGTGTTAGCAGAGACTTTCCCGGGACAGTGAAACCCTATGTCAGAGACACTGAGAAGAAGCCCCAATGTTCCCTCCAGGCACTTTCAGTGTGGGTGCCTTCTCCACGTGGTTCCTGGTTTCACTGCAGCTCTGAAGAGAATGTTACCAAAGAGGTAACCAGGACAGTGAAAACAGTACTCAAAGACAGGGAGAGCAAGCTCTACATTACTCTCTTGGCACTTTGGATGTGGGACATACAGCGAGATGTTTGCTGCATTTGCGTTTGGCTGTTGGGAGATTTACAGCACAAAGATATCTAGTTGATTTGAAGCAGTTCCGAGAAAGTCTAAACATAATCCCCACTTTTCCCTCCTGGCACTTTCCATGTGGGAGATATAGCAGGATGTAGATTGGTTTTGAGGCCAACTCAATGGACAGTGTAGGGAGAAAAGTTCCTGGCTCCTTGAATGCCGTTCCTGGAGACACTGCAATCAATGTGGGAGATATGTCAAGATGTGTGTTGGTAAAGAGGTCACACGGATAATCAGAGCAATTCTCAGAGACACTGAGAACAAGCTCGACAATTCCCTCCTGGCACTTTCCCTGTAGGAGATACCGCAAGACATTTCTGTATATTGGGCACTGCGCTCTGCAGGGTGTTAGCAGAGACTTTCCCGGGACAGTGAAACCCTATGTCAGAGACACTGAGAAGAAGCCCCAATGTTCCCTCCAGGCACTTTCAGTGTGGGTGCCTTCTCCACGTGGTTCCTGGTTTCACTGCAGCTCTGAAGAGAATGTTAGCAAAGAGCTCATCGGGACAGTGAAAACAGTACTCAAAGACAGGGAGAGCAAGCTCTACATTACTCTCTTGGCACTTTGGATGTGGGACATACAGCGAGATGTTTGCTGCATTTGCGTTTGGCTGTTGGGAGATTTACAGCACAAAGATATCTAGTTGATTTGAAGCAGTTCCGAGAAAGTCTAAACATAATCCCCACTTTTCCCTCCTGGCACTTTCCATGTGGGAGATATAGCAGGATGTAGATTGGTTTTGAGGCCAACTCAATGGACAGTGTAGGGAGAAAAGTTCCTGGCTCCTTGAATGCCGTTCCTGGAGACACTGCGATCAATGTGGGAGATATGTCAAGCTGTGTGTTGGTAAAGAGGTCACACGGATAATCAGAGCAATTCTCAGAGACACAGAGAACAAGCTCGACAATTCCCTCCTGGCACTTTCCCTGTAGGAGATACCGCAAGACATTTCTGTATATTGGGCACTGCGCTCTGCAGGGTGTTAGCAGAGACTTTCCCGGGACAGTGAAACCCTATGTCAGAGACACTGAGAAGAAGCCCCAATGTTCCCTCCAGGCACTTTCAGTGTGGGTGCCTTCTCCACGTGGTTCCTGGTTTCACTGCAGCTCTGAAGAGAATGTTAGCAAAGAGGTAACCGGGACAGTGAAAACAGTACTCAAAGACAGGGAGAGCAAGCTCTACATTACTCTCTTGGCACTTTGGATGTGGGACATACAGGGAGATGTTTGCTGCTTTTGCGTTTGGCTGTTGGGAGATTTACAGCACAAAGATATCTAGTTGATTTGAAGCAGTTCCGAGAAAGTCTAAAAATAATCCCCACTTTTCCCTCCTGGCACTTTCCATGTGGGAGATATAGCAGGATGTATATTGGTTTTGAGGACAACTCAATGGACAGTGTAGGGAGAAAAGTTTCCCTGTAGGAGATACCGCAAGACGTTTCTGTATATTGGGCACAGCGCTCTGCAGGGTGTTAGCAGAGACTTTCCCGGGACAGTGAAACCCTATGGTCAGAGACACTGAGAAGAAGCCCCAATGTTCCCTCCAGGCACTTCCAGTGTGGGTGCCTTCTCCACGTGGTTCCTGGTTTCACTGCAGCTCTGAAGAGAATGTTAGCAAAGAGGTAACCGGGACAGTGAAAACAGTGCTCAAAGACAGGGAGAGCAAGCTCTCTCTTTGCACTTTGGATGTGGGACATACAGCGAGATGTTTGCTGCTTTTGCGTTTGGCTGTGGGGAGATTTACAGCACAAAGATATCTAGTTGATTTGAAGCAGTTCCGAGAAAGTCTAAACATAATCCCCACTTTTCCCTCCTGGCACTTTCCATGTGGGAGATATAGCAGGATGTATATTGGTTTTGAGGCCAACTCAAAGGACAGTGTAGGGAGAAAAGTTCCTGGCTCCTTGAATCCCGTTCCTGGAGACACTGCGATCAATGTGGGAGATATGTCAAGATGTGTGTTGGTAAAGAGGTCACACGGATAATCAGAGCAATTCTCAGAGACACTGAGAACAAGCTCGACAATTCCCTCCTGGCACTTTCCCTGTAGGAGATACCGCAAGACATTTCTGTATATTGGGCACTGCGCTCTGCAGGGTGTTAGCAGAGACTTTCCCGGGACAGTGAAACCCTATGTCAGAGACACTGAGAAGAAGCCCCAATGTTCCCTCCAGGCACTTTCAGTGTGGGTGCCTTCTCCACGTGGTTCCTGGTTTCACTGCAGCTCTGAAGAGAATGTTAGCAAAGAGCTCATCGGGACAGTGAAAACAGTACTCAAAGACAGGGAGAGCAAGCTCTACATTACTCTCTTGGCACTTTGGATGTGGGACATACAGCGAGATGTTTGCTGCATTTGCGTTTGGCTGTTGGGAGATTTACAGCACAAAGATATCTAGTTGATTTGAAGCAGTTCCGAGAAAGTCTAAACATAATCCCCACTTTTCCCTCCTGGCACTTTCCATGTGGGAGATATAGCAGGATGTAGATTGGTTTTGAGGCCAACTCAATGGACAGTGTAGGGAGAAAAGTTCCTGGCTCCTTGAATGCCGTTCCTGGAGACACTGCGATCAATGTGGGAGATATGTCAAGCTGTGTGTTGGTAAAGAGGTCACACGGATAATCAGAGCAATTCTCAGAGACACTGAGAACGAGCTCGACAATTCCCTCCTGGCACTTTCCCTGTAGGAGATACCGCAAGACATTTCTGTATATTGGGCACTGCGCTCTGCAGGGTGTTAGCAGAGACTTTCCCGGGACAGTGAAACCCTATGTCAGAGACACTGAGAAGAAGCCCCAATGTTCCCTCCAGGCACTTTCAGTGTGGGTGCCTTCTCCACGTGGTTCCTGGTTTCACTGCAGCTCTGAAGAGAATGTTAGCAAAGAGGTAACCGGGACAGTGAAAACAGTACTCAAAGACAGGGAGAGCAAGCTCTACATTACTCTCTTAGCACTTTGGATGTGGGACATACAGCGAGATGTTTGCTGCTTTTGCGTTTGGCTGTGGGGAGATTTACAGCACAAAGATATCTAGTTGATTTGAAGCAGTTCCGAGAAAGTCTAAACATAATCCCCACTTTTCCCTCCTGGCACTTTCCATGTGGGAGATATAGCAGGATGTATATTGGTTTTGAGGCCAACTCAATGGACAGTGTAGGGAGAAAAGTTCCTGGCTCCTTGAATGCCGTTCCTGGAGACACTGCGATCAATGTGGGAGATATGTCAATATGTGTGTTGGTTTGGAGGACGGCTCTCTGGAGAGTCTTAGCAAAGAGGTCACATGGATAATCAGAGCAATTCTCAGAGACACTGAGAACAAGCTCGACAATTCCCTCCTGGCACTTTCCCTGTAGGAGATACCGCAAGACGTTTCTGTATATTGGGCACTGCGCTCTGCAGGGTGTTAGCAGAGACTTTCCCGGGACAGTGAAACCCCATGTCAGAGACACTGAGAAGAAGCCCCAATGTTCCCTGCAGGCACTTTCAGTGTGGGTGCCTTCTCCACGTGGTTCCTGGTTTCACTGCAGCTCTGAAGAGAATGTTAGCAAAGAGCTCATCGGGACAGTGAAAACAGTACTCAAAGACAGGGAGAGCAAGCTCTCTCTTGGCACTTTGGATGTGGGACATACAGCGAGATGTTTGCTGCATTTGCGTTTGGCTGTTGGGAGATTTACAGCACAAAGATATCTAGTTGATTTGAATCAGTTCCGAGAAAGTCTCTGTATATTGAGCACTGCGCTCCGCAGGGTGTTTGCAGAGACTTTCCCGGGACAGTGAAACCCTATGTCAGAGACACTGAGAAGAAGCCCCAATGTTCCCTCCAGGCACTTTCAGTGTGGGTGCCTTCTCCACGTGGTTCCTGGTTTCACTGCAGCTCTGAAGAGAATGTTAGCAAAGAGGTAACCGGGACA